>NW_008413619.1:0-278 GCF_000622305.1 Nannospalax galili | reverse complement strand
TTGTTTGTTTTTGAGACATGGTCTCAATATGTAGCCCTGGCTAGCCTGGAACTTGCTATGTAGACCAGGATAGCCTTCAACTTGTGGTGATCCTCCTTCCTCTGCCTCCCAAGTGCTGGCATTACAGCCCACACACCACCACACCCAATTAAGAGTGGACTGAAGGAAGATACATGTGAGGTTCAGAAAGCAGAATAATGATTCATTTTTTCCTCCTTTCTATAAATTCTTGCATAGATTCATGTGCTTTGAATCAAAATTCCAACAGAAATTTTATT
>NW_008413618.1:0-278 GCF_000622305.1 Nannospalax galili | reverse complement strand
GCTACTTACATAACTTGTCTTCACCCAGGTCTGTTGGAAACTTGATAGTTAAAAACAGTTACTAAAAGTCCATTTAGAAGTTCCTCCCTTGTAGCTGGGCATGGTGGTTTGCACCTTTAATCCCAGAGGCAGGCGGCTCTCTGTGAGTTTACGGCCAGCCTGGTCTACAATAGTGAGTGCCAGGCCAGCTTGGGCTACAGGGAGACCCTGTCATAAAAAAAAAAAATAAGTTCCTTCCTTGTTTATTGGCTCTTAAGGGTGAATATGTTGATAAAAGG
>NW_008413617.1:0-278 GCF_000622305.1 Nannospalax galili | reverse complement strand
CCCACATTTAGGAGTCTGAAGCAGGAAGATTACAAGTTCAAGGCCAGTCTGAGCTACATAGAAAGTTCCGGGCTAGCTTGGGTTACATAGTAAGACTCTGTCTCAAACAAACAAACAAACAAACAAACAAACCCAGGAGCTAAGGATATAGTTCAGTGATAAAACTTTTGCCTCGTGGTGCAAGGCCCTTGGGTCCCTATCCAGCAAGCAAGAAAACGAATGAATGAAATAAAATACAGAAGAAAGTCGTGTTTGGTGCTAAAGCTTTGTTGCTTTAT
>NW_008413616.1:0-278 GCF_000622305.1 Nannospalax galili | reverse complement strand
TGTCTTGATGGGCCAGGAAGCAGAGGCAGGGGCATGCTGGCACACCACCGGCTTCCTCCCTTTTCCCCTCTTTACTCAGTCAGGGACTTTAAACCATGGAATAGTGTGCCCCTCATTCAGGGTAAGTCTTCCTCAATTAAATGTCTCTGGAAATGTCTGGAAGTGCTCTCAAAGACATGCCCAGAGGTGTGTCTCCTAGGTGATTTCAAATCCAAAGGTGCTGACAATGAAGGTTAACACTAAGAATCATAAGTGTGTAAACACACACACACACACAC
>NW_008413615.1:0-278 GCF_000622305.1 Nannospalax galili | reverse complement strand
GTGTATCTATATGATCACTGGACCATATACAATTGCAAGGGAAAACAAATTACCAGGGTAGTGTTGCAAATAAAAGCATGGTGGAAATATTTTTTGAATGCTCATGTGATTCTTCTATTGAGCCTTCAAGTGGTGGTGTCTAGGAGTGCACTAGTTATCTTTATTTTTAGCAGTTATGTAACCTGATGTCTCTGAAAACCAATTAAACACCTTCCTGAATCTACTGAGAATTTTCCTTAAGTGGTTCTCTGCCTAGACTCTAGCAGGACAATCATTTC
>NW_008413614.1:0-278 GCF_000622305.1 Nannospalax galili | reverse complement strand
ATGGAAAAAACTCACATTAGTAATCCCAAGAAATGTAGAAAAACTTTTGACAAGGTCAAACATAATTCTATAATTTAAAAAAATTAAGAGGCTGGAGAGATGGTTCATCACTAGCTACTCTTGCAGAGGACCTGGGTTCAGCTCCCAGCCCCGACTTCTGGCTCACAACAACTGCCTGTAATTCCAGCTCTTAGGGATTCAACATCCTCTTCTGGTTTGCAAGGGCACCTGCACATACATTCACACATACACATACATGTAAATAAATAATAAAAATG
>NW_008413613.1:0-278 GCF_000622305.1 Nannospalax galili | reverse complement strand
TAATTTATTTTTATTTTATGTGTATGAGTGTTATGCTTGCATGTAAGTGCATCTTTGTCATGCAGTGCCTGCAGAGGATAAAAGAGGGTCTCAGATCTCCTGAAACTGGAGTTATAGCCGTGTTGGTGCTGGGATTCTAACCTGGGTCTTCTGCAAGAACAACCAGTGCACTTAACCGCTGAGCCATCTTTCCAACCCCAAATATTGCTTTCTTTTTAAAACAATTTATTCCTTGATAATTCCATACATGTATACAAATACATTTAGAGCATATCCAT
>NW_008413612.1:0-278 GCF_000622305.1 Nannospalax galili | reverse complement strand
GAGGCCAGAAGATGGTGTCAGATCCCCTGGAATTTGAGTTACAGATGGTTGTTAGTTGCCATGTAGGTGCTGGAAATCAAACCAGGTCCTCTGGAATAACAGCAAGTGTTTTTAAACACTGAGTCATCTCTCCAGCCCCAATATGCTATTCCAACATTTACAAAAGTACTCTTTCAGTGCTTTTGTGCTAATTACTGTACACAGTATTTGGGGCGTGTCAGTGAAAAAAAAGAATGGTTCCTCTGTCTCAGAGGTCAACATTCAAAGTAAAAGTGGTT
>NW_008413611.1:0-278 GCF_000622305.1 Nannospalax galili | reverse complement strand
ATCAAGATTTAAACTTGATCTTTCATCCATTTGTAATAGTATTTGTGCAGGTTGAGAGATAAGGATCTAGTTTCATTCTTTTATATGTGGATATCCAGTTTTCCCAGCACCAATTGTTGCCAACCCTGTCATTTTTCTCTGAAAACTCAGATACCACTGAACTTCTATTTCTCTGGGTGGAAAGACTCTCAGTAAGGAAAGAGAAGAGAAAAGGGTTATAAGTAGCAAAAGAAGAAGTCAAAGTCCTTATTTCCAAATGATGTGATCCTACATAAAAG
>NW_008413610.1:0-278 GCF_000622305.1 Nannospalax galili | reverse complement strand
ATAAATTTTACAGTATTGTTGAAGTTTAGTAGTACAGGTTTTGGGGGGTTTGTTTTGTTTTGTTTTTGCATTGAACTATTTTTATTAGAAGATACTCTATAGTCAAGATAATACTGATGGATTTAAATATCTATAAAAAAATAAGGATAAAATGAGCTGGTCCAAATGTAAATTCAATTTTTTATAGGCAATAAAAGGCAAAAACATTGATAATTTTAAAAACATGCACTTTTTTAGTTAATGCACTGAGTCCTTGTGACCTCCATTTTTCTTTTTTT
>NW_008413609.1:0-278 GCF_000622305.1 Nannospalax galili | reverse complement strand
AAAATACATGGTATTCCATACAATCAGAATAAAAACTGTAAAATGTTTCTTCAAAACAGTCAGTTCACACAACAGCTGTTTCCACCTAATGGATGAAAATGGTACTTAAAAGCCTAGACTATAAAAATGCCTACTTCAGGGCTGGGGAGATGGCTCACCAGGTAAAGGTGCTTGCCTAAGCCTAAGACAGTGAGTTTGATACATGGAACCCATATGATGAAGGAGGGAACCAACTCCTGTAAGTTGTCCTCTGATCTCAACACATACGCCAACACACA
>NW_008413608.1:0-277 GCF_000622305.1 Nannospalax galili | reverse complement strand
ACTCCACTCAAGGCTCTCCTCTCGGTGACAGGCACTTGTGGCTCTTGTAACTTTTATGAGCTTCCTCATTGCTGTAAGTTCCCTTTA
Organism: Nannospalax galili; assembly: GCF_000622305.1. Lineage (NCBI taxonomy): Eukaryota > Metazoa > Chordata > Mammalia > Rodentia > Spalacidae > Nannospalax > Nannospalax galili. Next base: position 190 of record NW_008413608.1, on the reverse strand, counting down.
GATCCTGTGTCTCATGAGTGCTCCTCCTGCCTGAATGAGAAATAAGAGACTAAACAGGAGATTGGTGGTGGATGCACTCGGGAGGAAGAGGCAGGCGGATCTCTGGGAGCTCAAGGCCAGCCTGGTCTATGTAGTGAACTCCAGGACAGCTGGGGCTACAGGGAGACCCTGTCTCAAAAAAGACCACCCC
>NW_008413607.1:0-278 GCF_000622305.1 Nannospalax galili | reverse complement strand
GAGGGGGGGTCTTCTTCCCTCCCTTGGGTATCCTATGAGCTGTCAGCATAAGGGGTGGGGGATAATGTGAACAGAGGAGTCTGCTGTGGAGGTGTGGCTGTCTTTGGGGCCAAGGCCCAGAGGTGTGAAGGACAGTGAACTGCTGGTGTGGGCTGGGGCTATCTAGAGGTGGTTTCCATGGGGCTCGACAAACTACCCGTCTCCAGAGGCAACAGGAGGCACAGTGACTGGAGACTCCTCTAGCACAAGTGACACCACGCCCCCAGGAGTGTGTGTGT
>NW_008413606.1:0-278 GCF_000622305.1 Nannospalax galili | reverse complement strand
TTCAGTCTCCTGAAGCTTCAAAACAGAAGTTGCTGGAAGGACAAATTCTCTCTCCTTGATCTGGGGCCTACATCTTCCCCTGCCATACAACATCAGTTTCTATGTTTGAGAACTTTCAGACCCCAAGATGTATTGCCCACCCTCTTCCCCCATTCCTTCTCAGCCCTTCAGCTGCTGTTTTCCCAATCTTCCAGCACTGAAACAGCAGATAATGGTAGTGGCAGCTTCCAGAATCATGGAGCTAATTCCCATAATGAACTTCTGCTGATTTCTCTCTC
>NW_008413605.1:0-278 GCF_000622305.1 Nannospalax galili | reverse complement strand
CGAGCAGAGGAAATGATATTCAGTGTTTGAGACTCGGACATTTCAGACAAGGAAGGAGCATCACCTCCTATGCTCCTACTCCCAGGGATGAAGATCAGAGTTCAGTGACTTCATAGAAGGGTAACAGCTATGGTAATTAAAGGCCTTGGACACACGGCAGCAGAGGGAGCCAGGGACATTTGGTTGGTGGTAAGGATTGGACTGTATCCTATATTCTTGGACTAAATGCCCGACTGACCACTTGTGTGATGTATTTAGATATGGGTACCTTGATGGGG
>NW_008413604.1:0-278 GCF_000622305.1 Nannospalax galili | reverse complement strand
AAAAACCAATGATACCTTCACTGTAGGCCAGTACCATATGAAGGACACTGTCAAGTTCAGCTGTCTTCCTGGAATGGACTCTGGACATCTTCATTAACATTACCAGCAACTTTACTATGCTGTGTTTTTCTAGGAATAGAAAACCTTTCAGATATTTTCCTTTCACAAGTTGAAACTTTAGCTGGATGTGGTCTTTGCTCTGAAGATACTGTTTCCATTGTTTAAGTGTGCCAATCTCTAGGCATCTCCTTAAGCCCTTCAATCTCTTTATCAAAGAG
>NW_008413603.1:0-278 GCF_000622305.1 Nannospalax galili | reverse complement strand
CCTGTCTCAAAAAGACCAAAGTGGGGAAAAACAATCCAGCAAGCACATGTGCCTCTTTCTGACACAGAGGTCTTGCTGTGTATAAGCCTGTTCTGTTCTCCTGTGTAGATTAAAGCAAGGAGCTGTGGAATGTGAAGAGAGGGGAGACTGTATCCAATCAGGTAGGTTTTAGTGGATGAAAGAGAGGGCCAGGTGAGAGGGCCTAAGTAAAGAGTGATAAAGACCTGAAAATGGTTTTGCCAGAGTCTGTTTCTGTAGAAAGAGATTCTGATCATTTA
>NW_008413602.1:0-278 GCF_000622305.1 Nannospalax galili | reverse complement strand
ATGGGCTGCGAATGAGATTTTGTTACTTTACTACTAAGACTAGTTTTATGAGGAATTCAAGCTGCAGAATTGACCTTTACATACAGTGGTTCTTATGAGGTGGTTCAAGGACAGTTTCCAAACTTCAAATGATGGATACAATTGACAGAGTACCATGGTTGCTCCTAGAATATACTGGTTATTAAAAAATATGATTGCCAGGAATGGGCTTATGCCCTTATGTGTCATGGGTGAACGCGGCCCCAAGGGCACCCGAAATGGTACAGCTATTGCCGTTC
>NW_008413601.1:0-278 GCF_000622305.1 Nannospalax galili | reverse complement strand
TCTTCCAATCCATGAGCATGGGAGGTCTTTCCATCTTCTAATGTCTTCCTCTATTTCTTTCTTTAGAGATTTAAATTGTTCATTGTAGATCTCTTTAATGTCTTTCATACCTGATAATTTTATGTAATTCTCTCTGGATCTAACGTTATCCTGATTGTCAGGATGTTCTGCGGTTCGAATCAGATCCCACTGACCAGACTCTATGTGACCATCTTTCTCACAGTGCTGGTCATCCTCTTCTCTGGTTTACCCTTAGGCATCTCTTCATTCCTCATATA
>NW_008413600.1:0-278 GCF_000622305.1 Nannospalax galili | reverse complement strand
TCACTTTTTATTCTTATTATAATTTTCTTATAGTCACAGTTTACAATACAATCTGAAATTCATCTAACCATTCACTCATTAACATATATTAAGTATTTTTAATGTTTTATTCTTACAAGTAATGCTAAAAATTGAACTTTTTAAGGGTGTGTGGCACGATATTAATCCCAGCACTTAAAGGGAGAGGCAGGCAGATCTCTGTGAGACCAGGCCAACCTCTTCTACATAGAGATTCAACTCAGTCGGAGTACAGGGAGACCCTATTTGGAAAAAAAAAA
>NW_008413599.1:0-278 GCF_000622305.1 Nannospalax galili | reverse complement strand
AGGTTTATATTCTTAAGAAAAAGAAAGCCAGGAGGTTTTTTCTAGCAGTGGGTCACCTACTCAGCTCTACCATCAGAGAGACCAAGGCTCTTTGTAGTTTCTAGTCTCCCATCATTAGTGTATTGACTTTTGTTCTCACACTTAGTACCTCACGGTAGAACGTAGCTGCCACAGCTTCAGAAAATGGGTCTGCTCTCGGAGGCAGAGGCAGATTACAAGCTGTCTGTTAAAGGAAAACAAGTGCTTTCCCAAAGGTATGGCCGGTCTAGTTTGCAAGG
>NW_008413598.1:0-278 GCF_000622305.1 Nannospalax galili | reverse complement strand
TCAAAATGTCCTCACTGGCTTGTTCACTACGTCTGTCTGTTTCATTTTGTACTTTGTCAATATGTCCAATTGCTTCTTGTTCTTTTTCTGCGGTCTCGTCAGCCCCGTTGTGGTTGGAGTTGAGCTCCTTCTTACTGACCTATGTCTGTAACTTTAAAATGTATAATTCTGGGCTGGAGAGATGACTCAGCAGTTAAGAGCCCTGACTGCTCTTGCAGGGTTTCCAGCACTCACATGGCAGCTAACAGTCCTAGTTAACTCCAGTTCCAGGGACTCCA
>NW_008413597.1:0-278 GCF_000622305.1 Nannospalax galili | reverse complement strand
ACACTAACCCCACATGTGCCATTATATTGCTCAAGTGTGCCATCACAATTTATAATATGACTTCTCAGTGTTCCATTGTTCCATCACAAAGCACATATATGCCATCAAAATGTTCATTGGGCCAACATGATGCACAATTGTGTCATTACCATGATCCGTTATGTCATCATCATGCTCCATATGCAAACATGGTGTTCAATGTCCCCTCACAATCCCCAAATTTGACGACACAATTCTCCATAGTACCATCACAATGTTACACTTGGACTTCACAATGT
>NW_008413596.1:0-278 GCF_000622305.1 Nannospalax galili | reverse complement strand
ACAATTCTGCAATATGACATCACAATGCACCATAGTGCCATCACAATGTTAAAGCATGACTTGTCAGTGTGCCATTTTGACATCACAATGCTCCAATGTGCCAACAGTATCACTCAATGCGCATACACGGTGATCAATGTCCCCTCAGAATCCCCCCATGTACCGTTATACTGTGACAGAGTCCACCTCCAGCTGAGTCCTGGGCTAAAGGGGTGAAATTAACTGTAGTGGTAGAAATGACTATATCAGAAACCACAGTTGCAGTTCTAGTAGAGGCT
>NW_008413595.1:0-278 GCF_000622305.1 Nannospalax galili | reverse complement strand
CCAGGATGCAGCAGGACATGTCCAAGTCTGCCTGTGAGGGATGGTAGTATGATAGAGTTATGACACTGTCTGCTCCACACTGCTTTTAGAAACTTGACTGTGCACAAGGGAAGTCTGTCATTAACTCAGAATATGCTACCTGTTTGCAAAAATTAATCATATCTGGGCATTCCAAAATGAACCAGGCAGACTGGTGGGGTTATTGCACCCTCGGCTCAGTATCCATTCACTCCTCCCAGTCTGTGGTCTGTAGTTTTGCCCCAATAGCACCTGGTCTC
>NW_008413594.1:0-278 GCF_000622305.1 Nannospalax galili | reverse complement strand
GCTTCCCGAGCGCTGGGATTAAAGGTGTGTACTACCATGTCCAGCAACAGATTGTTTTGTTAGTAATAATAGTATTTTAAATTTTGTGCTATTTTATATCATTTTCTGTTATAAAGTTTTAAGATAATTTCTGAAAACAAAGGTATCTATGAAGCTCTTCTGCCAGCTTCAGTGTGAGCACTGTTACACTTCATGGCTGCCTCTTGGTTCTCTACCATGTTCTGCAACTCTAAAAGGTTTGGCATCCAAATAAGCGTCCTGACTAATGATGCCAAGAG
>NW_008413593.1:0-278 GCF_000622305.1 Nannospalax galili | reverse complement strand
TCATTCATTCATTCATTCATTCATTCATTCATTTTCCATTCTCCCTACCAGCTGGCCTGGAATGTGCTATGTATGGCCTGGAGCTCAGAGATCTGCCTGACTCTGCCTCCCAAGTGCTGGGATTAAGGGTATGCACCACCCTACGGGGCTTTTGTGTTTTTTTAAGGATATTTAAAATTTCTAATCTTGTTGGGAGTGATGGTGCATGCCTTTAATCCTAGTATTCGGGCAGAGGCAGGTGGATCTCTGTGAGCTCAAGGCCAGCCTGGTCTACATAG
>NW_008413592.1:0-278 GCF_000622305.1 Nannospalax galili | reverse complement strand
ATAAATAAATAAATAAATACATAAATAAATAAATAAATTAAAAAATATTTTTATATGGTTCAAAAATGAAACTGAAGGGCTGTAGAGTTGGCTCAGCAGTTAAGAGTGCTTACTGCTCTTGCAGAGGACTGGGGTTCAGTTCCCAGCACCTACTTGGCAGCTAACAATAATTAGTAACTCCATTTCCAGGGGATCTGACACCCTATTCAGGCCTCCATGGGCATTGCACACAAGTGCATATAAACTCACACAGGTACATATATACACATAATTTTTTT
>NW_008413591.1:0-278 GCF_000622305.1 Nannospalax galili | reverse complement strand
TTGACAGTGTCCCAGAAGTTTTGTTGCATTGTATTCTCATTTTCATTCAGTGCCAGAAATGCTTTTATTTCTTTATTCATTTCTTCTTTGACACATTCATCATTCAGGAGTGTGTTCTTTAATCTCCATGACTTTGTGAAGGTACTAGAGCTTCTTTTGTTGTTGATTATAAATTTTATTGCACTGGAGTATGATAGAATGCATGGAGTTACTTTCATTTTGTGTACTGAGATTTGTTTTGTGTCTCAGAATGTGGTCGGTTTTAGAAAAACTTGCAT
>NW_008413590.1:0-278 GCF_000622305.1 Nannospalax galili | reverse complement strand
GGCACACAGTATTTATAAAGATGCAGGCAGGAATAGGCCAGCCAGCTGAGGAAAGCTGCAAGTCCCCAGGACCAGCAGAAGTAGGAGCACTAGGATGCAGGAACAGGGACGGAAATGTTAGCAGAAGTCAGAGAGAGGAGATGGAGGACAGGGCTCCAGCCATAGGAGCCATTACCCCAGTGGAAGGACCTACTGGACCTGCAGTGACTCAGCTAGGACCTGATTCTCCTCCTGACCTCCATTTCAGTAACTTCTGTTAGCCAAGCCCCTTTGAGAGT
>NW_008413589.1:0-278 GCF_000622305.1 Nannospalax galili | reverse complement strand
CCCAGTGTCTGAGGCACCAAGACAAGGAATGGGACAGTACCCAGGCTAGGAAGAGAGATGGGCCGGGGAGATGGAAGGTTGAATGAGGCTGGGGGAGTCAAGGCACAGAGGGAGGGCACAATCAACTTATCCTAGAGAGAGGCCTGCAGGTTGTGCAGGCCCAGGGAAGCAGAGGGAGGTTGAGGGCCTCAATTATGTTTTATTCACAATAGTCAGGAAATGGAAAAAACCTAGATGTCCATTAACTGATGGATGGTTAAGGAAGGTATGGTTCATTT
>NW_008413588.1:0-278 GCF_000622305.1 Nannospalax galili | reverse complement strand
CAGGCTACTATCTAACATGCTTAAATAAAAGCTTGCTCATTATTTTCAATGGGTTGTAGGTGTTTACCAAGCAGTCTTTGGCGATTCAAAAACTATACATCAATGTAAGGTGTACATGGCCCTTGATTCAACAGGTCCCCTCCTTCAACTCTAGTCAATAGCAGCCCTGGTTCACACACGGAAAGGTCGGTGTGCGAGGGTGTGTGCTGTAGGATTAAAAAAATAAATGGGGGCTGGAGAGATGGCTCAGTGGTTAAGAACACTGTTCTTGCAGAGGA
>NW_008413587.1:0-277 GCF_000622305.1 Nannospalax galili | reverse complement strand
GAGAGTGGAACTCCTTGCTATATGTCTGTTATATCACAGCCACCATGAGGTGGGCAGTCCTTTGCCAGGTACTCACACATGTTACTCTGCAATACCAAAGGACCAAGTGATCATGGTCTGAAATCTCTGAAATAATGAGCCAAATAAACCTTTCCACCCTTTCAGATGAATACTTCAGCTAATGTGTTATTTACTTGTCATGTCACCAGGATGAAATAACCTGACAAAAGTAGAGGAAGGAAGGAAGGAAGGAAGGAAGGAAGGAAGGAAGGAAGGA
>NW_008413586.1:0-278 GCF_000622305.1 Nannospalax galili | reverse complement strand
GTCAGAGGGGGCAGGTGACACGACCATCTGCACATCAGTGGTTCAGGTGACACGACCTTCTGCCTGTCAGAGGGGGTAGGTGACACGACCATCTTTTTGGCGGAGATGGCAGGTGAAATGACCATGTGCACATCTCAGAGGGCAGGTGACACGACCGTGTGCGTGACTAAGAGGGCAGGTGACACGATCATGTGCACGACTAAGAGCGCAGGTGATACGACAATGTCCAAGGCAGAGGGGGCATTTGACACGACAATGTGCATGACAGAGGGGGAAGG
>NW_008413585.1:0-278 GCF_000622305.1 Nannospalax galili | reverse complement strand
TGGGAGCTGCTTGGCAAGGAACACAGTGCCAGACAGAAGAGACCTCCCTTTCAGTGCTTTGTCAAGGTGGTGGGATAGACTACCAAAATAACGCAGGCTATTGCTAAACCTCTTGGTTATCCCCCAGAACTAGCAGATAAGACCTTACTGCTGAAGACAGGACATACTTAGGATACAGAAGGTGAAACAATGGAGCAGCAACTGACCTGGAAGCCTTCTAACAGAATTTTGGCTATCATAATGCTAGATGATGATATGCAAACTGCCAAGGGAGAAAA
>NW_008413584.1:0-278 GCF_000622305.1 Nannospalax galili | reverse complement strand
GGCTGTCAGTAAGATTCCTGCCTCACAAGCATGAGGACCTGAGTTTCACCCCCAGAACCCCAGTAAAAAGCCAGGCATGGTGAGAGGTGCTTGTAATCCCAGCACTGGGAGGTAGAGACAGACTGATCCCTGGAACTCACTGGATCGTCAGCCAGCCTGGCCTGAACAGCAAGTTCCAGGTCCCAATGAGAGACCCTGTCTCAAAAAACAGGGTGGGCAGAACCTGAGGAATGAGATACTCAAGGTTTTCCTCTGGCTTCCACACATGTACCCTCACA
>NW_008413583.1:0-278 GCF_000622305.1 Nannospalax galili | reverse complement strand
ATATTGTAACATTGTGATGGCACCATAGAGCATTGTGATGGCACAGGAAGCGATAGTGTTGGAACACTGAAGTATTGTGATGTCATATTGGGGCATTATAATGTCAAAATGGAAATTTGTGAAATCATATTGTAACATTGTGATGGTACCATACAGCATTGAGATGGCACATGGGGCCATACTGTTGGTACATTCAATCATTGTGATGTCATATTTGAGCATTGTGAAGTCAAAATGGAACACTGCGAAGTCTATTGTAACATTGTGATGGCACCATG
>NW_008413582.1:0-278 GCF_000622305.1 Nannospalax galili | reverse complement strand
ACAGAGCAGTTTGGGCCCCCTCTTGACTACCATGGATGCTAAGAGTCAGGCTGTTTTTATTCAGCCATCACCATAATGTGATGACACACCCTGCCAGATTGTTTGATGTCCTAATCTAGTTTTCACATTTCTTTGGCTAAAGCTCTAATTTTTAGAAAACTTCAGTCTAAGGCACCTGATTACTCAAAACAAAATTAATAAATTAGCATATGCAAAAAACTGTTCCTAGAAATCTTAAACAGGATGATTTTTTACAGACTAATTTTTTGTTGTAATAA
>NW_008413581.1:0-278 GCF_000622305.1 Nannospalax galili | reverse complement strand
TCTAAACCTGAAAGTCTATAGTAGATATTTGTATTTAAATTCAAATTAAGTAAAACTTAAAATTTAGCTCCTCAGTTGCACTGGCTGCATTTCAAGTTGTCAATAGCCACATGTGGTTACCGGCTATTGTACTGGACTATGCAAATATAAAGCACTGTCATCATCACAGAAAGCTCTACTGCACATTAAAATAATCAAACACGTCGTAACATACAACAGGTATGATTCATAGCATAGAAAACTACACACTGTTAACAGGAATCACAAGGTAAATAATA
>NW_008413580.1:0-278 GCF_000622305.1 Nannospalax galili | reverse complement strand
AACTGGCTTACCATTTTGTTGAGGTACTGTACACATAACAAATTAGAGAATAAATCAAAGGTGAAATGCCTCAAACAAGGTCCATTCCCAATGTGTGGAATGGGTTTGTTTTTCTTCTTTTGCAATCCTGGGGGTTGAACCCAGAACCTCATGCATGCCAGGTGAGCACTCTATCCCTGAGCCACCTCCTGAATCCTATGGAATTTTTAATAATGTGAACCGGTATTTGAAATTTTTCATCTAGTATTAAGTATTTTGTTTTTTAAAAATATTTTTTT
>NW_008413579.1:0-278 GCF_000622305.1 Nannospalax galili | reverse complement strand
ATGCCAGGGGCAAGGCGGAGTGAGGAGAGACTGTGGAGTATCTAGCAAACTATGCTAGAGGACTAATCTAGACTGGGTTAGAAAGCTAGTCCAGAAATCAAGACTGTGTCCAAGACTAGAAGGGGGAGAGGTGTAATGAAGTTGTTCAAAGTCTGGCACAGTGAACTATATTGGTGCAGTAGTGGCACTTTTGTTTATGGAGTAATCAACAGCTCTCTCACTGAAATTAAAGCCTTCTCAATTGGAACTCATGGGTGGCACTGTAAATATAGCCAAAT
>NW_008413578.1:0-278 GCF_000622305.1 Nannospalax galili | reverse complement strand
TGGGCCACTCTATTCAAGATATCATCTGGCCCATAGCTCCTGTTCTTACCTCACCAGATGAGATTATACTTTCAGAGGCACAGGCCCTCTGTGGCAACATCAATTAGATACGGGGCCATGTCCACAGAAGAGCTTATCCCGCTCTTTGACCTCTTGCGCGGTACTGATATTGTCTCCATTCCCCGCAAGGTCTCTCTGGAGGCACAATATGTTGTCACAATGATCAATGCTCACATGTACCAAGCATTTGTAAATAGGATACAGACAAAGTTGCCCAT
>NW_008413577.1:0-278 GCF_000622305.1 Nannospalax galili | reverse complement strand
TGTCCTTCTACCATGTGGGTTCTGGGGCCAAGCTCATCTTTATCTGCTAAACCATCTCACCAGCCCACAGCTTCTTCTTTATATCTATCTTGTTATTATGTCAGGTGACACAATATTATGGAAGTCATCAAGAGTCACATAAATATCATTACTTAGGAACTTGGGCTTCAGGGTGGAGGATGTTGCTCAAGCAAGTGTTTTTCATGAGTTCAAGTACAGTAAGAAAGATTGATAGAGTACAGATGGACAGGTGGGATAACTTCCAATAATTTACACTA
>NW_008413576.1:0-278 GCF_000622305.1 Nannospalax galili | reverse complement strand
AATTAAATTTAAGTGTGAACATTATTTTTAGTAATATAGATGTTATTGGATATAAATTAGATATACAGATTAATAAATAGATATTTTATTATTACAGAAATTAGAGTAGAGCTAAGTTAAATAGGAATTAGATAGTTTGAGGTAAAACTCATGCCCCAGTTATAATTTATAAATGGGATTCACAGGTGGACATCCTTTGCTTTGGTCCTATTACTGTAGAACAGATCGCTCTCTGAGGCTATGAACACACATGGCTATGAACACACTCTAGTCTTAAA
>NW_008413575.1:0-278 GCF_000622305.1 Nannospalax galili | reverse complement strand
GTAACTTCCTTTCGGACCTATGCAAGGTGGGGCCTTTAGGTCCCCACATAGAACCTATCAAATATAGACACTATGCACAGGTGTGAAAATGCCATTTTAATCATTTTGAGCAATATGTTAATCAATGAAAGGAACTACTTTCAAGAACACATGTATGTATGCCACATAATTCGGGTCCATCTCCTGAGGTATTGGAGTTAACTGAGTGATGTTGTCCTAGTTTATTTTTCCATTGCTGTGACAAAACACTCTGACCAAAATGAATTTGGAGAGGAAAC
>NW_008413574.1:0-278 GCF_000622305.1 Nannospalax galili | reverse complement strand
CACATCAGAGAGGGCAGGTTACACGACCATCTGCATGTCAGAGGGGGCAGGAGATACGATCATCTGCAATTCAGTGTGGCAGGTGACACGACCATCTGTACATCAGATGGGTCAGCTGACACCACCATCTGCGCTGCCGAGTGGGCAGGTGACACGATTATGTGCACGTTAGAGTGGGCAGCTAACACGACCATCAGAACGTCAGAGGGGGAAGGTGACACGACCAACTTTATGGCAGTGAGGGCAGGTGACACGACCATGTGCATGTCAGAGAGGGC
>NW_008413573.1:0-278 GCF_000622305.1 Nannospalax galili | reverse complement strand
AATTATACCTCATGGGGCTGGAGAGATGGCTCACTGGTTAAGAATACAAACTGTTCTTGCAGAGGACCCGGGTTCGATTCCCGGCACCCACATGGCAGCTAACAACTGTCTGTAAATCCAGTTCTGTGCCATGTGACACCCTCTTCTGTCTCCACTGGCACCGCACAACACAGGTGCACTTATCTACATGCAGGCCATACACACATGCACATAAAATAATAAAAATGAAAATGTTTTTAAAAAGTTGAAGTCTTAACAGAAGATGAAATTAAAAATCA
>NW_008413572.1:0-278 GCF_000622305.1 Nannospalax galili | reverse complement strand
CATCTCTTAGCTATTGTGAAAAGAGCAGCAACAAACATAGATGTCCAAGTGACTCTGCAATAGGATGAGTCCTTTGGGTATACATCAAGGAGTGGTATAACCAGATAATATGATAGGTTCATTTCCAGTTTTTTTGAGTTCTCCACATTACTTTCCATAGGGGTTGCCTGAGTTTGCAGTCCAACCAGCAACAGATGAGCATTCCCCATTCCCCACATCCTCGCCAGCATTTGGTATCATTTGTTCTCTTGATCTTTGCCAGTCTGTCTGGGGTAAGA
>NW_008413571.1:0-278 GCF_000622305.1 Nannospalax galili | reverse complement strand
AAAAAAAAAAAAGCAAAAGGCACACATAGATGATTATTTTTCTGCAAAAAGAGACACTGTAACCCTCTTTTGCACCTGAGCAGTCGCCCTGTAGCTTTGAATGCTTCCTGTCTTAATTCATTGCTTTTCATATTGCTTCTTTTGTGTCTTTTAAAGATATATTCAATGTTTAATTATGTTTACATGTGTGTGTGGATTGGGGTATGTGCACGTGAGTTCAGTGTCCTCAGAGGCCAGAAAACAGAGTCAGATCCCCTGGAGCTGGAGTTACAGGTGGT
>NW_008413570.1:0-278 GCF_000622305.1 Nannospalax galili | reverse complement strand
ACACCTTACAGTATGTACTGAGATAGATGAGTCTACAGACAGAAATTCACAATGGTTATGTGTGAGTCAAATTCCTTTGCTGTGACAAAAGACCTGAAATGTGAAGTAAAGTGAAAAAAGTGAAAAGGCTTTTTTCTTTTAAACACTGTTACACTGTTTTTGATACATATCTGTTTGCTTCTATTGATATGGCTTACAGAGAAACAAAATGTAGGAGTCTGGTAACTATGTGGCAGAGGGAACAGTTCTCATCCTGAAGGAAGGAGAGACAGGGAGGA
>NW_008413569.1:0-278 GCF_000622305.1 Nannospalax galili | reverse complement strand
AGTCTCCATCTCCCACCCTGCAGGTCTGGGCAAACTAGATAAAGAATAAAGAGAGATGTCTGAAGTAAATGATACCATACATTAAATAGACCTAAGAAACATCATTTGACTATTCCACCCAAGCACCAAAGAATACACTTTCTACTTAGCACCCCATGGAAATTTTTCAAAAACTGACCACATAGTGGGCCACAAAACAAACCTCAATAAATACAGAAATATTGAAAAAATTCCATGCAGTCTATTGGACCGCAATGCAATTAAGCTCAAAATCAACA
>NW_008413568.1:0-278 GCF_000622305.1 Nannospalax galili | reverse complement strand
TGCTGGTACCAGGCCAAGTAGTGGTTAGAACCAATTGAAATACTCTGGCTGGATTTGCAGTTAATGGTGACCCTCTGCCCTGCTGGCACTGCCAGAGAGCTAGGAGACTGGGTCATAATGATGTCCCCACAGGCACCTGTAATTATGAAGAAACAATGATCATATACACACATACACACACACACACACACACAAACACATACACACATTATATATATACATATATATATATATGAGAGAAATAGAGAGGGAAAGAGAGATATTTTATAATAGAAGCA
>NW_008413567.1:0-278 GCF_000622305.1 Nannospalax galili | reverse complement strand
ATATAAATGGACTCAAAAACAAAAGCCACATTGTCATCTCAATAGATGCAGCAAATGCTTTTGACAAAATTCAGCATGCATTTATGTTCAAAGTCCTAGGAGGAATTAGATAGGAGGGAACACACCTCAACATAATAAAAGCTATATACAGCAAACCCACTGTTAACATCATTCTAAATGGAGAAAAACTGGAAGCATTCCCAGTAAAATCAAGAACAAGACATGGATGTCCACTATCCCCACTCCTTTTCAACATAATGCTTGAAACTCTTGCTAGA
>NW_008413566.1:0-278 GCF_000622305.1 Nannospalax galili | reverse complement strand
TTTTTTTTTTGGCCTTGAACTCCTGATCCTCTTCCCTCGCCATTCAAGTGCTGGGATTGCAGGTGTGCGCCACCATGCTTGGCTCTACAGAATTTCATTTGGAACATAAAGGTAAGTAAGTAGTTCATCAGGCAGAGAAAGAAAAAGTATATTCTAGGTAAAGTGACTGCATTAGAAAAGGCTTGGAAGCCTGAAGGTACTTATTAAGCCTGGAGAACAGCAAGCAGACCATCTCAGAGGAGGAAATAAAGAAACCAACAGATTCTTTTTTTTTTTTT
>NW_008413565.1:0-278 GCF_000622305.1 Nannospalax galili | reverse complement strand
TCAATGGAGGCAACCAGGGAAGTGAGGAGAAAACACACAGAATGGGAGAAAATCTTCACCAGCGACACATCTCACAGAGTTTAACATCCAGGATATATAAAAAACTCAAAAAACAGAGAATCATGACAGGAAGTAAGCCAATTAAAAGATGGTCTATGGAGCTGAACAGAAGAGTTCTCATAAGAAGAAGATGACTAAGAAGCATGTTAAAAGATGTTTAACATCAGTAATCATTAGGGAAATGCAAATTAAAACCACTTTAAGATTTCATCTTACCC
>NW_008413564.1:0-278 GCF_000622305.1 Nannospalax galili | reverse complement strand
TGCTTTAGAGACCAAGACAAGCTTGTATGTGAGTGCTGGAATCCAAACTCAGTTCCTTGTGGTTAAGCAGCAAGTATCGTTAACCACTGAGTCATCGCCCCTGCTCTCCTTTTCCCTCACTTCTTTGTTTTGGATTGAGTACTGTGGTACCATTTAATTTCCTTTGTTTTCTAATATTTCAATGGTTCCTTTAGCTTTAGCATCAGTCTACCTTCAAGTGGTGATACCAAACTTTTCTGTAAGAACTTCAGTATAGTTTTTAAAAAATTTATTTATTA
>NW_008413563.1:0-278 GCF_000622305.1 Nannospalax galili | reverse complement strand
AATAGAATTATTCTATGCTGCCAAAGTAGAAAGTGACACTCAGGTTAAATTCTGCAATATAAATAGGATCCAGAAAATTTTAATCAAGTGACTGATTATTATTTCTAAAAAAGCCAACTTTTCTTCAGACCTAAATTTTATTTGATTTGAGCACTTTTATTAAAAAGGTTATCAAAAATATATTGGCATGAATGTTGAGAGGGTAAACAACTGTTTTCTGATGGGATTTAAGACCTTATCCACAGGACAAAACACATAGTTGGTACTCTAAACTGAGC
>NW_008413562.1:0-278 GCF_000622305.1 Nannospalax galili | reverse complement strand
GCTCAGTAACCTATTCACCCTGCTTTGTCCTGGTGATCTACCCTGTGTAAGCCTCCCCAAGCTTTTATCTAACTTATTCTAACAATTCATCCTGCCTGGCTCTTCCTCTGCATGATATGACACACATGTCCACAATCTAACTGCAGAACCCTTTCTCTGTGATTATTAGTCCTCCTCCTTGTTCATCTTGTGATCGTCTCTACCATGAAGGTCCTGAGTCTGACTGGTTCCTCTGCTGTTTCTCGTATAATCAGAACAGTAACTGACACCCAAGAGTA
>NW_008413561.1:0-278 GCF_000622305.1 Nannospalax galili | reverse complement strand
TCACAATGCTCCAAAAAGATATCACAGTGCTCCAATGTGCTAACACTATCATCCCATGTGCCATTAAGTTGCTCCAATATGCGAACACAAGGTTACAATATGACTTCACAATGTTCCATTTTGACAACACAATGCTCCAATGTGACATCAAAGTGCTTCAATGTGCAAACACTATCACCAATGTACCATTATATTTCTCTAATGTGCCATCACAGTGTTACAATATCACTTCACAATGTTCCTTTTGACATCACAGTGCTCCAATATAACATTATAAT
>NW_008413560.1:0-278 GCF_000622305.1 Nannospalax galili | reverse complement strand
AATCTGTTTCTATCTTCAGAAAGACCTTCTTTATCTCTATCTCAATCTTGTTTCTCCCTCTCTCTTTCCTTAAGGATAAGAACTCTCCTGTCTGGCACATTGTTACCAGAACACCACATTTGATTCTTCATAAGCCATACCAAATAGAAACAAATATATCCAGATCAAAAACATTAGAACAGTGAGAATAAGAGCCTCTCCACTTTAGCTCATATTTCAGGTATTTTTCACAGCAGAGAAATTTCACTCACAAAACCTTTGTGAATTCATGTCTGTGA
>NW_008413559.1:0-278 GCF_000622305.1 Nannospalax galili | reverse complement strand
AGCAAGGATGTTAAGTTCTCCCTCATTTGCAGTTCATTCCACCAATTGCTTTTATGTGAGTATATATCCTTATATAACAGCAGGAGTCAGGAAATGGAAAGGAAACATGGAGGTAAAGGGAAAGAAAGATCCTGAAAGGAGGATGGTAGGGAACAGATGTTACCAGGGGGTGGGGTGGAAAAAGTGGGAATTTTAGCCTGGGAGGGGAGGAAGGAGGGACATGCAGAGGACCATAGTGATTGGGGGAGGAAGGAACTCAGGAGAGGGGGATGGTGGGA
>NW_008413558.1:0-278 GCF_000622305.1 Nannospalax galili | reverse complement strand
CACAATGGAGCATTGTGAATTCATATTTGAGCATTTGATGGCACATTGGGGCACTGTGATGGCAATTTGGAACATTGTGATGTTACATGAAATATTGTATTAGCGCATTAGAGCATTATGATGACAAATTGGGGCACTGTGATGGCACATTTAGCATGGTGATGGCACAGTGGATAATTGTGAAGAAATACTGGTGAATCGTGATGTACAGTGGGGAGTTGTGAAGTCATATTGGAGCATTGTGATGGCACATTGAGCATGGTGATGACACAAAGGAG
>NW_008413557.1:0-278 GCF_000622305.1 Nannospalax galili | reverse complement strand
TTCTGAAGGTCATAGCCCAGCCCTGGGCCCTGTCTTACTCCCTATTTCTTTACTTCCGAGGTGTGAACAGCCTCTACCGTATATTCCCATTGCGTTACTGCAATGAACTGAAACCGTGGGCCCAAATGAATCTTTCTTCCTCCAGGTTATTTCCTTTCTTCCTCCAGGTTATGAAATGAATGTGACTAAAATAACAGACTTTTAAAAATGATGCAGAGAAAATTATTTAACAAGACAGAAATTATCAGTAAAGAACACAAGAAATCTAGTATATAAGG
>NW_008413556.1:0-278 GCF_000622305.1 Nannospalax galili | reverse complement strand
ATAATTGTCAGAAATCGGAAACAACCTGGATATCCAGGAACTTATGAATGGATGATGATAGTGTGGTATCTACTCAATGGATTATTATTCAGTTCTTAAAACATGAGATCGTGGGTCTTGTACATGCTGCACCATTGCTGTAAGTTCATATGAGCAAGGTCCCAGGAGCCTGTAAAACTCTGTTTTCTTATGGGGAAGAACCGGGAAAATTAATAGGAGACCACAAGTTTGGTGAGGAACTATTGGTAGCTGATCAGTGCTGGGTGGGGGAGAGTTGA
>NW_008413555.1:0-278 GCF_000622305.1 Nannospalax galili | reverse complement strand
AAACATTACCTTCCAGTGAACACAGCTTGGGGAGGTACTCTAATGATGCACTGTTCTGGTGGTAACAGTAAAACGTCTGTTTAGCTATTTATAAATATAAAGCATATATTTGAAAAACCTTCAAAGACTACAATAAAATATGTAGCATTAGTAATTGTTACTAGGCCTAAACGGCTTTCCTGTTTCCTTATTTCCCAAACGAAAGAATAATAACAGTGCCGTAGCACTTCATGAAGTGTTGTGATTTAAGAATAAATTTTTAAACTTTTTTTCTTTTT
>NW_008413554.1:0-278 GCF_000622305.1 Nannospalax galili | reverse complement strand
AAGACACAGAGTAAAGACCCTTGAGCCCAGGTGGAAGGGACCTTATGTTGTATTTTCTGTTACTCCCACTGCCTTAAAGGTTGACGGCATTGCTCCTTGGGTGCACTATACTCATGTTTGTAAGGCATTGCCTTCCCAAGATCCGGAATCCGGCATAAAGATGTGGAAAGCGTGGAAAAATCCAACTAACCCTCTAAAGATACAGCTGAGTCGGACTTGAGAAGATTCCCACTTTTGAGCCATCCCAGGACCTGCCAGCATCCCCGCAGCTACCAAGA
>NW_008413553.1:0-278 GCF_000622305.1 Nannospalax galili | reverse complement strand
TGAGTTAATCTTGCATTTGTGAGCCAGCAATCAGGTGGTGCCCTCAGCACCACTTAAATAGCATGGGAAGTAGTCACAGTCAGTTGTTGTTCCAAGGTGAGCTTATCAGTGTCCTTAACTAGGACTGCAGTGGCCTCTATAATCTTTGTACAGGCTGGCCATCCAGCCGCTACTGAGTCTAATTTCTTTGAGTGGTAGGCCACCAGTCTCTTCCAGGGGCCAAAGTCTGAGCAAGTACACCCTTTGCTACACCAAACCATTCATCTACATAAAGGTAG
>NW_008413552.1:0-278 GCF_000622305.1 Nannospalax galili | reverse complement strand
AGTGTGAGCATTGACATGAAACATTTTGGAATTCTGATCACACAATGAGCACGGCGATGTCACAGTGGAGCTTTCTGATGGCACATCGGAGCATTGTGATGTCACAGTGGAGCAGTGTGATGTCATATTGGACCATTGAGATAACACATTGGGGCATTCTGATGCCATAATGAGCACTGAGGTGATACATAGGGCATTGTGAAGACACAGTGAACACGGTGATGTAACATGGGTGCATTGTGATTACATATTGGAGAATTGTGATGTTACCTGGGAGC
>NW_008413551.1:0-278 GCF_000622305.1 Nannospalax galili | reverse complement strand
CCTACCAGTGAAGATAACTGCTTTTTGCTCTCACTTATTACCATTAAAACATTTTAAATCTTTGACTTTCTAATTTGACCTGATGCTTACAGACTTGTAATTTTCATTTGGTGGTGTGGACTGCATGGGGTCTATTTTGGGCAGCAAATTGCAGAGTGCTCAGAGCATTATTTTTAAGGTTTTGTTTTTTCTGTTTTGATCATGGATTTTAGTTTGGTTTCTTCATAAAGTAGTGAAAAGACATTTTCTTTTGCAGAAAAGTTTAGGTTATGCTGCTT
>NW_008413550.1:0-278 GCF_000622305.1 Nannospalax galili | reverse complement strand
CCAGTTGCGGAAGCCTATAGCTGTCTCCATCTGTTGCAAAAAGAGGCTTCTCTGATGAGTGGTGACTGGTATACTTGTCTGTAATAGAGAGATCCATACTTAGCACACAAGAAAAAATTACATTTGTCTAGACATATGACAAATGTAGGACTTTTCTTTAGGATATATGACCTTTCCAGCCATGTGCTGTATTTACAGTACCACATGGGAGTTCCCATCCAATTGTAAAGATTTAGGTCCAATTACATAACTGTTGATTATCCTCAAGATACTTCTAT
>NW_008413549.1:0-278 GCF_000622305.1 Nannospalax galili | reverse complement strand
CAGAAGCCCAAGATCAAGGTCTCAGCAAGGTCATTGCCTTCTAAGGGCAAACAGAAAGTCTATTCCAGACATTCATTTTAGGCTTGTAGATCTATATTCTGCCTGTATCTTTACATGGTCATCCTCTGTCTCTCTGAGTCCTAATTTCCCTTTGTTTTAAGGAGGCTAGTTATACTGAATTAAGGTCCATCCTTATGACTTCATTTTAACGTAATTATTTCCATTAGCAACCATCTCTAAATACAGCCCCACTCTGGGTATGGAGTTTAGAACTTTGA
>NW_008413548.1:0-278 GCF_000622305.1 Nannospalax galili | reverse complement strand
CTATTGTGTGTGCGTTAACTGTCACATGCATCATCTTTACTCTGTGCCTCATCCCCAGTGAGACAGACCTGACCCTCGTTCTCATTTTACAGATGACCAAGCCGCTGAGAAGCGCTTGGCTATGTCACACAGCAGTCAGGCGGCAGAGTTCAGTTTGGGTCCATGCAGACTGATTTCACACCTGCTCTGAAACAACACAGAACACGTCAATGCACTGCCCAGAGTATACATGCTTGGACAGGTGCAGGACAAGAGCGGGTGGTTCCATGTCATTCAGG
>NW_008413547.1:0-278 GCF_000622305.1 Nannospalax galili | reverse complement strand
GATGTCCTCACAGGCAGTGTCATGGTTCTCACGGATGTCCTCACAGGCAGTATCTTGGTGCACACGGATGTCCTCACAGGCAGTATCACAGTGCACACAGATGTCCTCACAGGCAGTATCGTGGTTCACATGGATGTCCACACAGGCAGTATCGTGGTTCACACGGATGTCCTCACAGGCAGTGTCATGGTTCTCATGGAAGTCCGCACAGGCAGTGTCGTGGTTCTCACGGATGTCCTCACAGGCAGTGTCGTGATTCACACGGATGTCCTCACAGG
>NW_008413546.1:0-278 GCF_000622305.1 Nannospalax galili | reverse complement strand
ACTCTTTTCATATGTATCACCTATGTAGCATATCCACCTCTCCATTTTGTCGTCCAGTGCTTGTTTTCCAGACTACTCTGATGAATTCGTGACCAACCATCTCAAAAATATTTCTGATCTGATAGGTGAAATATCAAACACGTCAGTCTTCAGATCCTAAGGAGGATGGATTTGGGTCCTCATATGCCACTGTATTGTTGTTTGAATTGTATATAAAACTGATATTTTTTTATTCTGATATTGTTTTAATTTGCTCAACATTTAATCCCACCAGCATC
>NW_008413545.1:0-278 GCF_000622305.1 Nannospalax galili | reverse complement strand
GTATCTCAAGCCCAGCTACTTTCCTCTCTAAATTCAGTCCCTCCAGTCGCTATATGAAGTAATTCTGTGTCCCTGCCATAGGGAGTCTTTCAATTGTCCTGGTCTTCATTCCTGATACCGGCAGTTCTCACAATCCCTACTCCTCATGCACACAAGGCTTCTTTCTTGAGTGTGGGAGACAGGCTTGAGCCTAGGGTGACAGCCATACAGCAGGCCCGGGGCAACAGTGACCTCTGGAGCCACAAGGAACGCCTTGTGACATTTGCTCCCATTGGCAG
>NW_008413544.1:0-278 GCF_000622305.1 Nannospalax galili | reverse complement strand
TTTGCACAACACAGATACACTTACATACATGCATGCAAAATGCTCATATACTTAAAATTAAATTAAATAATAAAAAAAAGAGAGAACAGTGATGCAAGCCCAAAGATAAACACTGCAACTCTGGAGGTAAAAGACTGATGCATCTGCAAGCCCAGGATGCAAAGACTGGGGCCAACTCAAGAAATTTCAAGAGAAGTGCAGAACAGACTCTTCTTCATGGTTGTCTGTTAGAAATCGTACTTGCTTCCAGAGCTTCCAGAGATATGAGGAGAATAAAT
>NW_008413543.1:0-278 GCF_000622305.1 Nannospalax galili | reverse complement strand
GTTCATTTGTATTACTGTAACAAAATTCCACAAATTGGGTAACTTATAAAGAACAGAAGCATTTCTTGAATTTCTAAATGCTGGGAATCCCAAGATCAAGGCACCAGGTTTGGCTGTTGAGGGCTGTTCTCTGCTCATAAGATGGTACCTGTAGCTGCATCCTCCAGGAAAACAGGAATCTGTGTCTCCCGTAACAGGAGAGTTGGATGGGTAAGAGAGGTCAAACCTCTTCCACCTGGCCTTTTCTAACACTGATCCACCCATGAGAGCAGTCCTTA
>NW_008413542.1:0-278 GCF_000622305.1 Nannospalax galili | reverse complement strand
CCTAATTTCAGTCGGTAAGAGCAATCTTTTTAACTAGCACATTAATGCTAGCAGTTAGGGGACTAGAGTGATGACTCAGTAGATTAAGAACACTGGTTGGTCTTGCTGAAGACCCAGGTTGTGTTCCCAACGCCCACATGGTGGCTAATAGCTGTCCATAACTCCAGTTCCAGTGGATCTGACGCCCTCTTCTGGCCTCCATGGGCATTGCACAACATAGGCACACTTACATGCAGGAAATACACTCATACACATAAAATAAAAATAATAAATAAAAT
>NW_008413541.1:0-278 GCF_000622305.1 Nannospalax galili | reverse complement strand
CCCAAGGACATTGTGAGTTTTAGCCAAGAAACTGGCTTCTTTTCTTTGGGATCTTTTTTCCCTGTCTAGCCAGTTCCTACCTCCTATTCTTATCACATCATCTTCTGAAGGAGTTACCCTAATTGCCAATAGGAAATAGGGATGCAGACTGCTCTGCCTTCTTCTGTGCTGAACAGGGACATAGGGTAAGGCAATTGGAGTACCCCTTCAGTGGGTCTATCTAAAAATTCAGTGGGTCTATGTAAAAGACTCCCAAATTGCATAACTCTTATCTCTAG
>NW_008413540.1:0-278 GCF_000622305.1 Nannospalax galili | reverse complement strand
CCCCCCCCAAAGAATTAGAGGATAACGAACTGTCTCCAGGCAGATCTTCAAAATCTCATCCGAGTACTGTGACATTGAGGCGTCCTCCAAAATTTCTGATTGACCAAGATTTTTGCCTCTGAGGCAACATTCAAGAAGACTTCCAGCAGCACACTCAGGTGCAGGTGCTGCAGAACATGGTTCTGGGGCAGGTGTACTCTGACCAGGTTGCAAAGAGCTTCCAGTTCGTGCTGTGGACTAAAGGAAAATAACAGGGATTTGAATAAGTCTGATAACTA
>NW_008413539.1:0-275 GCF_000622305.1 Nannospalax galili | reverse complement strand
GTGTGTGTGTGTGTGTGTGTGTGTGTGTGTGTGTGAGTATGGTATGAGAGTATGTATGAGTGAATTGTGTATGTGACTGTGTGAGAGCGTATATATGTGACTATGAGCATGTGAGTGTGCGTGTGTAGGTGTATGAGACTTTGTGAGTGTATGTGACTATGAGAGTGTGTGTCTGTGACTGTGTGTGAGAATGTGACTATGTGTGTGAGTGTGTGACTGTGTGAGAGTGTGTGACTGTATGAATGTATGTGTGTGTGAGTGTGACTATGTGTGTG
>NW_008413538.1:0-278 GCF_000622305.1 Nannospalax galili | reverse complement strand
TATTTATAATTGATGAGGTTTTAAAAATTCTTGTAGAGACTCCCAAAATGATATAGGCTATTGCCACAGCCCATGATGGCCTCCCACAATTTGAAGGTAAGACCCTACAGCTGAAGACAGAACATATGTTGCATTTGGAGCAATAGAGCTTGAACTGACCTGAAACCACTTTCCCTGAAGGCTAGGTCTCATAGCTTTGGCGATCACTATGAAGGTGCCAAGGGAAAAACATCAATCGATGGTCCAACACCAGCTTCAAAACAAAATAACCACATCAA
>NW_008413537.1:0-278 GCF_000622305.1 Nannospalax galili | reverse complement strand
TCCTCCCAGCCTCCCAAGTGCTGAGATTACAGGTGTTGCCGCCATGTTCCTGTGGCTCCGCCTTTTTGGTCTCCTTCATCACCTGCCATTCCCTTTCCTTTGGTCCTTTCCATCGCCAGCCTTCTTCACCCTTTGACCAAGATTCTATCCCTTCCTCCTTCATGCTGGTGTCACTCACACGGTTTCAGTTATGGAATTCATGTGGGTAAGGACCAAACTCTAAACCCGTATTTTCTTCCACACACTGCACATTATCTCCTGACAGTTCATGAGCACTT
>NW_008413536.1:0-278 GCF_000622305.1 Nannospalax galili | reverse complement strand
CAGCTGATCTTTGCTGATCTCCAAGACTTGGTTTCCCTGTGTTCAATATGTGGGATCTGCACTGAAATGTTTCTGAATCTCATGGTTCCCTGCCATTATCTGAGAACAATAGGAAGTGATTAGTAGCAAACTTACTGTTAAGATAGTAAACTTCAGAGTCATCATATGCTTAGAGGCAGACATAAAAATGACTCTTTCATGCTTAGTTTATGTTGAGGAAATTTGGATTTAAAGACAATCTGTGGATAACCATGCTCATTCTAGTCCTTTACAAAGTT
>NW_008413535.1:0-278 GCF_000622305.1 Nannospalax galili | reverse complement strand
GAACCCTGGAGGTGCAGCCCTTCCCTCCCTTCCATGCCAAGCAGGCATCTCATCAAGGCAAGGGAAAATTGAGGTCATACATCTTATTTCACTTCTTAACCGCAGGAGGTTTTAAAGAGCTTTCTTCTTCTAACTGTGAAAGGAATAGATTTCAAATTTACAGAAGTCCGATGTAGTTATATTCTGCGGGGTGAGGTCATAGGCTAGAGATTCCTGTTGAGCAGGAGGGATTGTGGAAACAAACATCGCCAGTTCCTGGCAGAGAGTGAGCTTATGAC
>NW_008413534.1:0-278 GCF_000622305.1 Nannospalax galili | reverse complement strand
CTTTGCTGCTGTCTTAGCATGCTATAAGATTGGCATTCGAAGAGTTAATAAGGAATTGTAGACTTGCACTTCAGCTATGGTGTTTAAACTAATTTGAATGCATCTTAACGAGGAGATGATTGAAAAGGAAAACCTTAAAAGTGGTAAATAATTGTATGATTAATATTGTGAGGAGATGAGAAAGGCTACAGAGAAACTAATCTTTGAATAGCATGTTTAATTTTAGGTATCCAAATTTAAGAAGGCAAATTAAGGAAAGTTTCAAAAATTCAAAATAA
>NW_008413533.1:0-278 GCF_000622305.1 Nannospalax galili | reverse complement strand
CGCTCGGGCGCTCGGGGCCACGGCGGGGTCACCTCTTGGCTCCTGCGTGCTGTTCCTGAGCTCAGGCGTGTTCCTGCACCGGCTTCTACCTGGTGCTAGGGGAAGGCAGGGCCTCTACTTGTCGGTCCTTGGCAGGCGCACGGGCCGGGGCCTGGCATGCCTCTCTGCCTGCGGCTGAGTGCTGCCACCTGCGGGACGCTTCCAGGTCGCCTCCACCTATGGCTTCCGCTGCAGGAGGGTGCCTTGTTCTGAAGCTTTTTGGAAGGGCTCCACGGGAC
>NW_008413532.1:0-278 GCF_000622305.1 Nannospalax galili | reverse complement strand
ATTTTAATCAATGGAACAAAGCAATTTAGAATGATACCTTCAATTTGCTGTATCATGAGAGTTAAAGCAATATTTTAAAATAGAACTAAATATATTCAATCATGCTGTGCTGGAACACAATAAAAATGCTAATAAAAGAAATAAAATTTATACAAATATAACATTTCAAAATATACTAAAATCTTATTCTTCCATTGATTTACAAAATTCATTTTATTTCATTTTCGTTTCTATAAATTGTATAACATGAGTGAATAATTTTAAGTGAAAATTATTTA
>NW_008413531.1:0-278 GCF_000622305.1 Nannospalax galili | reverse complement strand
GGGCATTTTGATGACATATTGGAGCATTGTGATGTCAAAGTGGGGCATTGTGAAGGCATACTGGAGCATTGTGTTGGCTTATTGAACATTGTTGTGGTACATTGGGGCATTGTGATGGCACATAGAGACATTTTGATGACAGTGGGGCATTCTGCATAAATACTTGAGCATTGTGATGGCAAATTTGGTAATTGTGATGGCATAGTTGGGATTTGACAGGACTTTGAAAACATTTTGATTACATATTGGAGCATTGTGATGGCCTATTGAACATTGTT
>NW_008413530.1:0-278 GCF_000622305.1 Nannospalax galili | reverse complement strand
TTATGTGTTCTCTACACTGTCCCCTTATCGGTATATGATTTAATCTTTTCTGATACTGTCCCACAATATCCTTTTTCTATTTATTTACTCATTCAGTTATTCATTCATTTATTTTTGTAGTGCTAAAGACTGACACCAGAACCTTGGCCATATTAGGTAAACACTCTACTACTCAGCTATTTCCCAAGCCTTTGTTCCTCACTTTCTTATTAACATACTTTGATGACCAAAAGTGTAAGTTTGAGATTCAGTTCATTTATTTTTCCTTCTATTTCTTG
>NW_008413529.1:0-278 GCF_000622305.1 Nannospalax galili | reverse complement strand
CTATAATATGTTTTTCATTTACTTTTCCAAAATAAATCTGGTATGATACCAGTGTAATAAAAGAGATCAAGTCAGTATCCACAGATAAAAGCTATGATAATTTAAACATTGAAGATCAATCTTTATTATAGTGAGAGCTAGCCACTCCACGTGAGGTTATAGCTATAAAATCTAACAAAAGAAAAACCAAAAATTAAAAGATGACAGATTTGCTCAAATACTCCAAATACGAATAAAATAGTTCATAAAGTACAGATAACTGTACACACAGGGGAACA
>NW_008413528.1:0-278 GCF_000622305.1 Nannospalax galili | reverse complement strand
AGATTAGAGATGCATGTGCAAACATTTAAGTGTTAATTGCATTAAAAATGAATTTTTCTGCATGAAACAGTATACCTTAAAATGAAATGGAGATTTTTTTAAAAGGTTAAAACCTCATTCAATTTACGCGTTATAGAGTTTAGAGTGAGTACAATAAAGCATAACTGTACTAATTCAACTGTGAACCTAAAAATTTACAGCCAATTTTGGAAGAGATGCATACTTGCTTGGAAATTCTTATTGAATATGTCAATGCTGTTGTAATGAAATGCTTCTTC
>NW_008413527.1:0-278 GCF_000622305.1 Nannospalax galili | reverse complement strand
GGGATTGGAGAGTTAGGGTTAGCGTTAGGGTGAGGATTAGGGTTAGTTATAATGTTAGAGTTAGGGATATGATTAGAGGTAGTGTTAGGGTTAGGGTTAGGGTTAGGTTTTGGTTTAGGGCAGGGTGAGAGTTTGCGTTAGCGTTAGGGTTAGGGTCATGTATAAGTTGTTACTGAAGTTAAAATGAAAGAACAGTAGCATTTCTTATTTCACAAATGTTTTACGAACTGTATGTAAAGGGACTGTGGCATCCATGTCAGTCAGGTTCCTGAGAAAAA
>NW_008413526.1:0-278 GCF_000622305.1 Nannospalax galili | reverse complement strand
TTTTTTTTTTCGCTCACAATTTGAGCATGCAGTCAGACACTGGGAGGCATGTGGTGGGAATGTGTGGCAGCTGGTCACATCGCACCTGCAGCCTGGAGGCAGACAGAGACAAGTGCTGGTGCTCAACTTCCTTCCTTCCTTTCATTCAGTTTGGAAGCCCAGACTACAGATTTGTGTCATTGACATTCAGGGTGGACCTTCCCTCCTTACTTAACTCTTTGGGACACAGCCTCATAGACACACCAAGGAGTGTCTTTCCTTGCTGATTCTAAACCAGT
>NW_008413525.1:0-278 GCF_000622305.1 Nannospalax galili | reverse complement strand
AGTAGGAAACTTTCAAAGCAGCATAGCACTGTTGAAAAGGGAAGATGTTATGCACTTCTATTTTGCTAAATAAAGGCATTATAAAATGCCCTCAAATTCCTTTTAAGATGATCCCATTACATAGGCATCGTTGCACATAAAAATGAATATAATCTCTAATAAGGGGATCCCTTTAAACTGAGTAAACAGAGATTTATTAAAAATGCAGCCTCGTCTTCATATTTTCGTTTATTAAAAAAGTCCCGGTGACTATGTTTAGTAACCTCTGCAAGGGAGGG
>NW_008413524.1:0-278 GCF_000622305.1 Nannospalax galili | reverse complement strand
TCCATGAGCCTTAGGTGTAGAGGTTCCATTGTATATGTGTCACTTAGGGTTGGGCATCTCACAGACACGTTTTCTCCGTGTGTGACAGTTGTGGAACTCTGAACTAGACTCTCTCTGTTGCAAAAGAAGCTTCTTTGATGAGTGCTGACTGGTATACTTGTCTGTAAGTATAAGGATACATACTTAGCATACAGTAAGAAATTATGTTTGTCTACGGTATGACAGACATAGAATTTTCTCTAGGATCTATGACCTCTCCAGTCATGTGTATTTGGCTA
>NW_008413523.1:0-278 GCF_000622305.1 Nannospalax galili | reverse complement strand
TTTCAAAACCTCACATCTTTTTAATAATAGACAAGCTAAAATATAAAATTGAAGGAAACCAGGGTGCCAGACCCTAGGGTGACATGAGCCTAAAACTTTTAAGTCCAGTCTCCATTCTCTGCTAAATGAAGGGGTGCTGAAAACAGTAGCTCTGATAAACCCTGTCGTGTAGAACACTGGGAGATTGGCAGGAGACAGCATCCTGGCTATAAGTGCAGGGTCCCTGATCTGTGGGAAAGCATCTTGGTCAATAACCCTTAGCTCATCTCCTTGTCCTG
>NW_008413522.1:0-278 GCF_000622305.1 Nannospalax galili | reverse complement strand
CCCTCCTCAAGCCTCTACATCAACAAAGTCCAGAGAAGTCTGTTAACTCTTGGTGACCTGAGTGCTAGTGTCCTTAAAGGACAAGCAGGGTTACTACAGGTGCCACTTGACAAAGCTCCTGAGCAAGGGCCCTGGAGGCTCCAGCATGGGCAGACCTACTGCACAGACTTGCTTCCCAGTCAGCCAGGCTGCCCAGTGCCATCAGCTGACCAGGAGCATGCTTCTCCAGAGCCTTTCGTTCTAAACCTTCTGGCACAGCAACCTGATTGGCCACCACA
>NW_008413521.1:0-278 GCF_000622305.1 Nannospalax galili | reverse complement strand
CTCACAGCTGATAAAAGTGCAGAAAATAAGTGTCAGTGCAGGGCTCAGCCATAAATATCACCCCCACCCCACAAGGCTCAGGGACTGTTGTGGAGGACAGGGTGAAGAAATTGTAAGAGGCACCAGTTTGGGAGGACAGGATCTAAACAGCGTCTTTGAGACATGACAGGACAGTTGCACTGGAACACACTGCAGCTGCACAAACTTGCACAAGATCAAACCAGTCAACATTCTAATGTGAGTGGAGGAGGGGCTCAAGAGTCTCCATCCCTAATTGA
>NW_008413520.1:0-278 GCF_000622305.1 Nannospalax galili | reverse complement strand
ACATATAAACACACATATATATATTCCTTTAGTGTTGCTCTTATCTATATGTGTTTATGGATGACCACTTGGGACTGGACAATCTACCAGGAAGCTCATACATAGAGAAAAGAGATTCTCTCTCTCAGTGCCCTTTGATTATAGCTCTTCATCTAGAGGTGGGCCCTTGTGAAATTTTCCCCATCCATGTTGACATGTGAGCTGGTACTCTCATTATACAGGACTTCTTTAGACAAACACATTGCTGCAATTTCATGAGTACATCATCTTTGTCACAT
>NW_008413519.1:0-278 GCF_000622305.1 Nannospalax galili | reverse complement strand
CTCCCCAAAGGCAGAACTTGAAGTAAGGATTAAGTGCAGATGCATTTATAAATAGGTACAAATTCAAGACACATGGATGAGAAAGGACAGGAGGCCAAAAGAGCAGGGCACAGCACAATGTGGAAGATTGTGTGTCCACCTCTGCTTCCTAATGAGTTTCAAAGACCCAGTAGGCCACAAGTAGGTTCCCCTAAACCCTCAGCATGCATGATGTTTCTCTGGACAGTCTGGATACCCCCTCAGAAGAGGTTATAGATGAATCAAGTACAGAGAACACC
>NW_008413518.1:0-278 GCF_000622305.1 Nannospalax galili | reverse complement strand
ACATAAATGTTCATAGCACCATTATTCATGTTTGCCAAAGAGTGGACACAATTATCCAGGTACTGGGTTGGATAGTTATCTACCACCGCAAACCCACACCCACCCAAATTAGTGTTCACCTGGATCCTGGGAATGTGGTCTCATTTGGACATAGAGCCTTTGCAGATGTAATTAAGATGTAGTCACACTGGGTTATAGTGGACTCTAAAGCCAATATGATTGATGTCCTTATAAGAAGAAAGAAGTCGGGCGTGGTGACACACCCCTTTAATCCCAGT
>NW_008413517.1:0-278 GCF_000622305.1 Nannospalax galili | reverse complement strand
TTCCAGAGCCTCTGGAATACCATCAAGGCTGTCCTAAGAGGAAAGCTTATGGTGATAAGCACTCATACTAAAAAATCTGAGAGAAATCAAATAACCAACATAATGATGCACCTTAAGTCTCTCAGGGCAGGAAGGGAGTATCAAATCCCATGTAGAAAGCAAGAAATAATGAATATTTGGGAATAAATTAATGAAAGATAAAAAAGAACAACTCACAAAATGAATTCTTTGAAAAAGTTAAGATCAACAAACTCTTAGCCAATCTGGCAAAAAGCATA
>NW_008413516.1:0-278 GCF_000622305.1 Nannospalax galili | reverse complement strand
AAACTCACTTAATACCATTTCATGATGAACTGGAATCAATGACTCCTGTGAGGAAAATTTACAGGAAATATACTCTTAAAATTATACTGTAGAAAAGTGTGCCATTATATTATCTATGGTCTATTATAATGGTTACAATTAAGAAAAATTATTCTGATCATTCAAAAAACTCATCCTATTATTGAAAATAACAGAAAATCTAATAACTCATAAGATTTTCAGATTAAGGCTGTTTTCTTCTCATCAAGTTTCAGTGGTCTGACAGAAAGTACTATTAT
>NW_008413515.1:0-278 GCF_000622305.1 Nannospalax galili | reverse complement strand
TAGAATGCTCACCTATCATGCATGAGGCCATGGCTTTAATCTCTAGCACCATACACAAAAAAATTAAAAAGAGTTAGCCTCATGAGTGCCCCAGAAGAGACACCCCAATCCTGCATACTTCCCGTATACCCCCACCCCACCCTAAGCAGCACATACCTCAAGCATGCAAGGAAGCAGAGGTCGAGTGTCCCCTTCTTCTCCCCGTAGTTCTCCTACTGTATTTGGTTGCTGTTCCCAGCTACCTAGGCTGGAGGTGGGGACTCACAAGCAGAAAGTAG
>NW_008413514.1:0-278 GCF_000622305.1 Nannospalax galili | reverse complement strand
TTGGAGGGGGGACTTAGGCTCTGCCTAACCTCCAGTTGCACAGGTAGAGAACTACACAGGTAGTGAATTCCAAAGAGAATTCACAGGTAGCAAATTCGAAAATCAAAAAACCAAATTCAAAATTCAAAAATTACATGATTTGGCCATATTTTGGTTCCAGACTCTGGTCCTGCAGTCCAATTTCTCTCTCCGTGACACTGTGCCTCAATGGCATTTCCCATTTCTTTCCCAAGGCCGTGGCCATTCACTGGGAGCTTTCAGGAGGCCGGTTAGCCAGA
>NW_008413513.1:0-278 GCF_000622305.1 Nannospalax galili | reverse complement strand
TTGACCCCTGAGGAGGCCTTTAAACAAGCCAGTACTGGATGAACTGCCTCTCCCTCTGCCAAACCACACAAAGAGAACCACCCATCAAGGGCTGGTAGTCAATGACTGGTAAGATCCTGACAGAAGGGACAACCTATGATAGGCATAGTCCTTTATGCTGGGTGACCCTTGAGGTGAGGACAACAATATCCAGGCAAAGAATCTCGACTCCCACTGGTTGGAACAACCTGCTCTTAAGGAAGCTCACTATCTTGAGGGAGGGGGCTCTTGATACAATG
>NW_008413512.1:0-278 GCF_000622305.1 Nannospalax galili | reverse complement strand
GGGGCACAGTGTGTAAAAGGTTGGAACTGGATTAGACCCGTTCTTCTTATGCCCTCATCCATCCTCATTTCTACGAGTGCTTGTTTTGTGTCAGTGCAGCTGTCAAAAATCCGCACTGGTGGAACAGTGTCAGCAGGTGTTACGTGAGTTCCACCTTTGCTTACATGCTGTTTGAATATGGGGATTAGTAAATTGCACCCCACGGGGCAAATCCAGCTTACCACCTGTTTCTGTTCATTTTGTATGTTTAAATGACTGAAGAAATATTAAAAAAAAAA
>NW_008413511.1:0-278 GCF_000622305.1 Nannospalax galili | reverse complement strand
AAATTAGCATTTTAAGGTTTATGAAACTCTTCATAGACTCAAAGATAGCGTTTTATATGTTTAAGATGTTTAGAGTACCCACGTTTAAAAGGCAGTGCGTCCTTACCAAGCCCTTTCCTACATTATCAAAGTACCATTTATACCTCTGCATATGTGCATTTTAATTGGGAACGACCGAAACAAAGATAATGATTTTGTTACATAACCCAAATTAAGAAGAAGCACAGGGAAGTGACCACAGCCTGTTGCAGACAGGACTGGAGGACATACATGCAGGG
>NW_008413510.1:0-278 GCF_000622305.1 Nannospalax galili | reverse complement strand
GGAGAGAGAGCTCAGCTCTTAAGAGCACTGGCTGCTCCTCCCAGTACCCACGTGACAGGTCACAACTGTCTAACTCTAGTTCCAGGGAGTCTGACACCCTATTCTGACCTCCACGGGCATTGCACACCCATGGTGCACTTACATATGGACAAAACACAGATCAAAAATAGCTTGGTGTGATGGCATATGTCTTTAATGCTTACACTTGTGTGGCAAAGATAGGCAGATCTCTGGGAGTTTGAGGCCAGCTTGGTCTGCATAGCAAGTTCCAGGCCAGC
>NW_008413509.1:0-278 GCF_000622305.1 Nannospalax galili | reverse complement strand
ATAGGTTTAGTGCTAGACTTAGGATTAGGGTTAGGACTAGGGCTATGTTTATGGTTAGGGTTATGGATAGGGTTAGGGTTGCGGCTAGGGCTATTGTTAGGGTTAACTGTAGGGTTATGTTTACTTTTAGAAATAGGATTAGGTTTTGGGCTAAGTTAGGTTTTGGGCTTAAAGTTAGGTAGAAGGTTATGGTTATGGTTAGGGTTACGGTTAAGTGCAGGGTTAGGCATAGATTTAGGAATAGGCTTCGTGTTAGGGCTTGCATTAAGATTGATTTA
>NW_008413508.1:0-278 GCF_000622305.1 Nannospalax galili | reverse complement strand
AAGATGTTTTCCACAACTTTAGGGACCTCCACTCAGGCCAAACATGACTTTAAAGCATATGGTGGTCTGAATGAGAACTAGCTCCCATAGGCTCCGGTATTTGAACAGTCGGTCAGTTGGCGGCACTGTTTGGGGAGGGTCCTGGAGCCTTTAGGAGGTGTGGCCCCACTGGAAGCAGCCCACCACTGGGGGCCGGCTTTGAGAGTGCATAGCTATGCCCACCCATTTCCAGTCTCTTTCTTGCTGCTTCCTGTGCATGCTTGAAGATGTGAACGCTC
>NW_008413507.1:0-278 GCF_000622305.1 Nannospalax galili | reverse complement strand
AATAACTTATTCTTCCTGCTTGAAACATTATTTTTACATGTGTATGAGTGTTCTGCCTGCATGTAAGTGCACCTGTGTCATTCAATGCCCACAGAGACCAGAAGAGGGCATTGGCTCCCCCTGAAACTGGAGGTAAGGACCATTGTTAGCCAACATGTGAGTGCTGGGAACCAAACCCACATCCTCTGCAAGAGAGCCAGTGCCCTTAACTTAGCCATCTCTCCGGTCCCCAAATCAATGACTTTAAAAATAATGTGTAGCAGGGCCTGGCAGCACAC
>NW_008413506.1:0-278 GCF_000622305.1 Nannospalax galili | reverse complement strand
TTTGAAAGGAGGGAGCCTAAGTGAGAATGCCAAGAAAGCTGTTCCCTGCTCTAAAACACCCTCTAGTGTCAGCACACACAAGGTCCCCAGGGTCAACTGAAAGGACAAAGATATTGTGGTCTGGGGGCATGGCACCAAGATGGAAGCAGAACTTGGAAGTCCACATGGCAATTGTTGTGTAAATGTTCAAGATGCAACATCGAATGTTCCACAGACCTTTGCACCACAGTTCCAGAGAGCTACTTAGGCCAGGAAATTTGTGGCATGCTCAGAGTACC
>NW_008413505.1:0-278 GCF_000622305.1 Nannospalax galili | reverse complement strand
CCAGAAGAGGGAGTCAGATCTCATGGA
Source organism: Nannospalax galili (assembly GCF_000622305.1). Taxonomy (NCBI): domain Eukaryota; kingdom Metazoa; phylum Chordata; class Mammalia; order Rodentia; family Spalacidae; genus Nannospalax; species Nannospalax galili. The sequence continues at coordinate 251 of NW_008413505.1, read as the reverse complement.
ACTAGAGTTACAGCTGTGATTCCAAGACTGCTAACAATGATGTCTTCAGGCTTTTGATGTACTCTGCAAACACCTGGATTCCCTCCAGTTCTTCCATGTTCCATTCTGAACCCCTATTCCCAGTAAAACCTCCTGGGTTCTTTTCAGTTCTAATTCCAAGTGTCCAGGTGGCCACTGGCTTTATTAGCATTTTAAGCCAGAATCCAGTCCTGCTTTCATCAGTGTTCTTGGAACAATTCTCGTACTGGTTG
>NW_008413504.1:0-278 GCF_000622305.1 Nannospalax galili | reverse complement strand
GGCTACTGAACAGTAGAGTTCCCCAACTACTAACATCAGGCTATGTATGTGAACACTGATAGAGGTCAAACTCTAGGCCTCTCACATGCTAGACAAGTACCCTGCTACCCCACTGCACCCCAACCTTAGACTACCGTGATGTGAAAGGGTCAGGACTAAGGGAAGTTCATTATTGCGCCAATTGAAATTAGCCTGTTTGGGAAATTTAGATGTGCTTTCTTCGATCAGATAAACAGCTTGGTGACATAGAACTTTAGTGTGTGACTCCATTTTTATTT
>NW_008413503.1:0-278 GCF_000622305.1 Nannospalax galili | reverse complement strand
AGTCTCATGGGAGGGGCTCATAATTTCAATTACACTGTTCCCTACTATTTTCCTATCTCCATAACTCATCTGTCCACATGCATGTACTTGTGTTTAAGAAGGTACATTTTGGCTTCTGTCTACCATAAAGAGGCAATAGTTACTTCCTGGTTTGAATTTTTCACAGAGGGACATCAATGGTGGAGAAGCTACTTTTCACTTTTGCCTAAGGAGAAAGAATGATAGAGTGATTTCTTTTTCATAGTCACAGATCCGGTTGGACATTTTGGTGTCTGCTA
>NW_008413502.1:0-278 GCF_000622305.1 Nannospalax galili | reverse complement strand
CTACCTCTGGGTACTTGGATTAAAGGCCATTTATCTCTTTTTTCTGATGTTGCAAAACACACATTTTTTTTCCCTGTCCCAGTCTGGCATCAACCATTTCTATGTAGCCTGGAACTTGCTATATACACCAGGCTGGCCTTGATCTCACAGAGATTCACCTGCTTCTGGCTTCTTAGTGCTGGGATCAAAGGCATGCCACACCTGGCCTCTGCTCTTCTTTCTTTAAAAAAGATTTATTGGTATGTGTCTCTGTGTGTATATGCATGCGTGCGTGCGTG
>NW_008413501.1:0-278 GCF_000622305.1 Nannospalax galili | reverse complement strand
ACAGAGAGACTATGATGACAAATTGAGATCTATGAGGGAAGAAGCTGAGGAGAATGCATTCACAAGTACTCTTGAATGTATATGGAAAAAACATTCAAGTTCTTGAAACGTGGTGGTCATGATGCAAATTGCATTTTTTTCAATTAAATTTGTTTTGTGGCAGTTTCATACATCTATTCAATACATTCTGATTACATACATTTTGACGTTTGTTTCATTCTGTTCTGTGATCCACTGTGATTAACCAGGACTTCTGGGTGACAATGGCTTTGGAACTA
>NW_008413500.1:0-277 GCF_000622305.1 Nannospalax galili | reverse complement strand
CAGAGGGGGCAGGTGACACGACCATCTGCACGTCAGAGGTGGTAGGTGACAACACCCTCTTTACAGTAGAGTTTGCAGCTGACACGAACATCTGCACTTCAGGGGGGGCAGGTGACACGGCCATCTGCACGTCAGAGGGGGATGGTGACACGACAATCTGCACGTCAGAGGTTGCAGGAGACACGACCATCTGTATGTTAGAGGGGGCAGGTGACACCACCATGCGCATGACAGAGGGGGCAGGTGAAACGACCATGTGCACATCAGAGACGGCAGG
>NW_008413499.1:0-278 GCF_000622305.1 Nannospalax galili | reverse complement strand
GCCCACCCCACCTGCCTTGAACTAATGTGTGAGCAGGTCAGGGGCCTGCGTGAAAGCCGGGTGGGTACCGCCCCCTGGCCGGTGACTGGTGTGAGTCAGGGGCTCGTGTGAAAGCCAGGCGGGACCGCCCCCTGGCCGGCAACTGATGGCGGTGGCACCAGGCACATTTAAAAAACAAACAAAAAAAACAAACAAAAACACCCCCCAAAAAAACACACATGAAAAACAAAACCACCTTTGGCTGTGTGCCACAACTGGCTCTGGGACAGCTGAAAAGG
>NW_008413498.1:0-278 GCF_000622305.1 Nannospalax galili | reverse complement strand
CTCTTGTCTTGAGGTCATATTAGTGTTCTGTGTAAACCTTTTGAACTATGGCTTTGTGGATCAGAATCTCTCTTTCTACTCATGCTCTCTGGAACTCTGAGAGAAGGCCAACTCCATGAAGCATGGGCTTGACCTGAGTATGTCCAAAGACTTGTCCTAAGAGGAAAGGCAGACTCCGGAAATTTCCATTCTCCCCCTTTTCCTCTCACAGCCTCTCACTAGGCCCCAGTCTCTCTCCATGTCTCTCTTTCCTCACTCCCTGCACCTCCCCTTCACTT
>NW_008413497.1:0-278 GCF_000622305.1 Nannospalax galili | reverse complement strand
TTTGTTTCCAATCTGACCTACATAGGCCTTGCACAGCCATTTGGGACTTGGGCTGTGCTCTAGTCCTTACAGTCTGCATGTTAATCAGGTTCAGAGCATCCGCAGGTAAGAAGAGGGTCAGAGTTCAAATGCAACTTAACACATGGCTTCTTCTAGCTCTTACCTTTTCCGTATATTCTCCTTTCTTCAGCCTGCTTTTAATTATTTTCCTTTCAGTCTTTTGACCGGAAACCTGAGGCTTAATCTGCTATTCTCTTCTCCTTCAGAACTAAGAAGAA
>NW_008413496.1:0-278 GCF_000622305.1 Nannospalax galili | reverse complement strand
ATGGGATGGGCAGCCTAGGGCAACTGACCCAAATGGTGAGGGGACATCCCCCAACCAGCATTCTGGTGAGTATTTTTGTGTGTTAGCACATTGTCAGTCCAGGTTGGAACTCAGCAGACAGACACCCACGTCAGGATTCTGGGAGTGAGAGAAAATCCAAAAATCGCAAATCTAGATACAAATTCAGTCTCTCAGCCGCAGCAAGCAACTGTCTGCAGCCCTTCCTTTGTTGTGTCATCATCTGTTTGGAGAAAGTGGGGGATCCTGTGAGGACAGAA
>NW_008413495.1:0-278 GCF_000622305.1 Nannospalax galili | reverse complement strand
AAATATTATCACATTCTTACAGTGAGAACACACAGACACTCTGAGACATGACGTGCTCCTAGGTCCTAGTCATCTCACCAGGAGACTTCCTGTCACAGAGAAAATATGTCTGGTTAAATCACATTAATATATGACTGGGATAGATATTGCAGCAAGTAGCAGAATGCTATCTGTAAGTCACCTGACCTGTACAGGAAGACCCAAGATGGAAAGACAAAGAAAGTGAATATCTTTGAATATTTCTTCCCCATTCAAGAGAATTTACTAAGGCTGAATCA
>NW_008413494.1:0-278 GCF_000622305.1 Nannospalax galili | reverse complement strand
GGGAGTAGGTCTGGCTGGGAAGCCCCAGAGTTTTAGCTGGACTCCTGTCCTGTCCGACCTAACATAGGGGTCCAGGAACTCCATGAAGGCCAGGCCCTTGTAGTTCAAGTTAGCCAGAGCCACTCTCTGAGATCCACATCAGTCCCAAGCTCACGCCTTCCCTGAGCCTGACACCCAGCCCTCTGTCCTGGTACCACAGTGTGGCCAGAGGCAGGGATGCGGCCTCCAGGGAGAAACCCACATTGCCTAGTCAGGACCGCTGCTCAGTCCCCGACCCA
>NW_008413493.1:0-278 GCF_000622305.1 Nannospalax galili | reverse complement strand
GCAGAGGACCTGGGTTCAAATTTCAGCACCCACATGGCGGCAAACAACCGTCCTTAACTCCAGTTCCAGGGGCTGACACCTTCTTCTGATCTCCATGGTGCTGAACAGCAAGAGCTGATCTTACATACAGCCAGGCAGAACACTGATGCACAGAACATAACAATAAATAAAATTAATTCTTTATTCAAAAAAATCCATGTTTCATATTTGAAATGTTTACTTAAGAATGCCTCATAATTATTTTTAAAAAAAAAGAAAATGAGAATGTAAAAGATGTT
>NW_008413492.1:0-278 GCF_000622305.1 Nannospalax galili | reverse complement strand
ATGCTGAGCTGGAGGGAGTCTTGGTCTCACAACTGCAGCTACACGTGAAGTTAGAGGGTTTATGTGCCAAGTCCACCCCAAGGCTGGCAACAAGCAGGACAGTGCTTAACTCTGTACAGGGGATGTTAGAGGGGAAGTGTAATGAGCTCCTTCCTTGGCTCTGGCCTAGAGACAGCGCCCTGGATTTCCCCCTTGTGTTACCCTCATCACAGTAGCTGAGCTCTAAGTAGAGGTTGTACTGCTTTTCACTTCTTGCTGTCTTTTTAAAATAAAAAAAA
>NW_008413491.1:0-278 GCF_000622305.1 Nannospalax galili | reverse complement strand
ATATATATATATATTCATACTACTTGGTAAATATCAAGTTGAGATTATTTCATTATGATCAAGAAAGACAATTCTTCATAACACAAGCTTATCCACGTTTTCATAACCAGTGTACTTTGCCATTAGTAAATATGAACAACATTCTGCATCTAAATATGTATATATTTTTTTCATACTTCTTTCCAACACAATCCTTCAATTAGTCCTAGCTGCTTATTGCAAGGCATTTAAAAGCACAGTGTTCTATTTTCTTACAAGAGAGAGGCTCTGGTTGGTAC
>NW_008413490.1:0-278 GCF_000622305.1 Nannospalax galili | reverse complement strand
AGCAAATGGTGCTGACAAAATTGGATCTCCACATGTAGAAGAATGAAATTAGACCCATATTTATCACCCTGCATGAAAGTCAACTCCAAATGGATCAAAGACCTCAATTTGAAGCCCCGAATGTTAAAACTGTTAGAAGAAAACATTAGTGGTAACCTACAAGATATAGGCGCAGAAAAGGACTTTCTAAATCAAACATCAGTCACTCATGAATTAAGGTCAATGGTCAACAAATGGGACCTCAATAAACTAAGAAGTTTCTGAACAGAAAAGGAAAC
>NW_008413489.1:0-278 GCF_000622305.1 Nannospalax galili | reverse complement strand
TCCAAGTTGGTAGTGGTCAGAGTGTTTTATCACAGCAATGAAGAAACAAACCAGGACACCCTAACACTAGCTCTGACCCTGTCTGTATCCCAAACCTAACCCTAAACCTTGCCATTACCCTAGGCCTAGAACTAACCCTAATCTTATAAAACTAACCCTAAATCTAGGTCTAATCCTAGCCTGAGCCTTAATCCTGCTTTTAACCTAATCCTAATGATACCTATCCTTAAACCTTGAGACTAACACTAGACATAACCTCAGCCATAACCCTAGGCCTA
>NW_008413488.1:0-278 GCF_000622305.1 Nannospalax galili | reverse complement strand
TTGGAGAATGGTGCCATCACAATGTTACAATATGACTTCTAAATATTCCACATGAAATCACAATGCTCCAATATGACATCGCAATGCTCCAATGTGCCAACACTATGTGCAATTGTATCATAATCATGATCCTTTGTGTAGTCACCATGCTCAATATGCAAACACGGGGCCCAATCCCCTCACAATTATGCAATGTGACATCACAATGTTCCATTGTGCCATTACAGTATAAAAATATGACTTCACAATATTCCATTTTGCCATCACAATGCTCATTG
>NW_008413487.1:0-278 GCF_000622305.1 Nannospalax galili | reverse complement strand
ATCCACCTGCCTCTGCCTCCTGAATGATGGGACTAAATACATGTGCCACCATACCCTGCAGACTTTAATGGCATATTTTCTTTAGTTCTGCAATTTCAAAATATTGTCATTTCATTATGGAGAACAAAAATGTATTGCTAGCTGGGAACAGTGCTTGGTGCCTGGAGGCCCAGGAGGTGAGAGCTGTCTCCTCACCTATGAATTTCTTCATGCTTTCTATGGTGGATTCATGTCGTGATCTTGCTTCATTGATTCTGTCCTCCAGGTCCTCAGGAACT
>NW_008413486.1:0-278 GCF_000622305.1 Nannospalax galili | reverse complement strand
GACCTGGGAAGGCAGAGGAAAATGTGAGATGGTGAAAGAACTGAGGAAAAATGATGCAGATCAGTATCTGTTAGTTACTTACTAGTCTCTGAAAGAGTAGGGGTTAATATTTTTAGCAAAAGAATGCTTGGTTGACCAGATGGCTGATAAAAGACTGCAAAGAAAGGCAGTGCAGTATGAGGGCACTGGCTTCCACACAGGTCTTCTTGATGGCAGAAGAATAAGTAGCTGTAACTGTTGAAGATTTGGACATATGTAGAGACTAAGTCAGATAGTGA
>NW_008413485.1:0-278 GCF_000622305.1 Nannospalax galili | reverse complement strand
ATATCAGTGCTTGAATGTGACATCACAATGCTCCAATGTGCCATCAGAATGGTACAAAATGATTTCACAATGTTCGATTGGAACAACACAATGCTCCAATATGACATTACAATGCTTCAATGTGCCAGTACTATCACCGCATGTGCCATTATATTGCTCAAGTATGCCTTCACAGGGTTACAATATGACTTCACAATGTTCCATTGTTACATCACGATGCTCCAACATACCAACACTGTGGCCACATGTACCATTATATTTCTCCAATGTCCCTTCAC
>NW_008413484.1:0-278 GCF_000622305.1 Nannospalax galili | reverse complement strand
TAGAAGAATGAAATTGAACCCCTATCTTTCACCTTGCACAAAAGTCAACTCCAAAAGGATCAAGGACTTCAATGTGAAGCCTGAAACTCTGAAACTGTTAGAAGTAAATATTGGCAATAACCTACAAGATACAGGTATTGGAGAGATTTTCTAAACCAGACACGAATTGCCCAGGAAACAAGGTCAAGAATCAATAAATGGGAACTCATTAAACTAAAAAACTTCTATACATCAAAAGAATCAACCAAGGAAGTGAAGAGAAAACCCACAGAATGGGA
>NW_008413483.1:0-278 GCF_000622305.1 Nannospalax galili | reverse complement strand
TTTTGAATACAATCGACTCATTCTTTGAAAGGTAGAGAGGCAAGAGAGATGGCTCACAGGTTAAGAGCATTTGCCGCACTTGCATCACAGGACAGCTAACAACTGTCTGTAACTCCAGTTCCAGAGAATCTGATGCCAATTTATGGGTCCACAGACATAGCATGCACATGGTACACTTAAAACATAAAGGTAACATCACTCACATAAATAAATTTTTTTATTTTTCTAATTGAGGACACTGTCTGATTGGATCCAAAAACTAGGTCCAACTGTCTGTA
>NW_008413482.1:0-277 GCF_000622305.1 Nannospalax galili | reverse complement strand
TCTGATTTTGTTGATTTGGAGGTGCTCTTTCTTTCTTTTGGTTACCTGGGTTAGCCATCTGTCAATCTTGTTTATCTTTTCACAGAATCAGCTCTTTGATTTGTTGATTCTTTGTATTGTTTTCTTTGATTCAATTTCATTAATATCTACCCTGATTTTTGTTATTTCTTCTTGTCATCTGGGCTTGGGTTTTGTTTGCTGTTGCTTTCCAAGTGTCTTGAGTTGTAATGTTAAAACATTTATTTGTGTTCTTTCTGATTTTTTGATGTAGGCACTT
>NW_008413481.1:0-277 GCF_000622305.1 Nannospalax galili | reverse complement strand
GACGTGCAGATGGTCGTGTCTCTGCCCCGTCTGACGTGCACATGGTCGTGTCACCTGCACACTCGGCCACGCAGAAGGTCATGTCACCTGCCCCCTCTGACGCACAGAGGGTGGTGTCACATGCCCCCATTTACGTGCATATGGTCGGGTCACCTGCCCCCTCTGACGTGCATATGGTCGTGTTACCAACCCCCTCTGACATGCAGATTGTCATGTCACCTGCCCTCTCTGACATACACATGGTCGTTTCAAGTGCCCTTTGTGAGCTGCACATTGT
>NW_008413480.1:0-278 GCF_000622305.1 Nannospalax galili | reverse complement strand
CCAGGCTGGCCTTGAACTCATAGAGATCCTCCTGCCTCTGCCTCCCAAGTCCTGGGACTAACAGCTTGTGTGCCATCAAGCCTGGCAGGTTATTTGTTTTTTATTTTTGGTTTTGTTTTTTTGAGACAAGTTTCTATATAGCATAAGTTGGTCTCCAACTCACTGTGTCTCCAGAACTGGGCATAAACTCCTGATCCTACTGCCTCAATTTTGGAACTGTGAGTGTTAAGATTATTCTTGTATGCCACCATGCTGGGCTATTTGATTTCTTTTTTTTT
>NW_008413479.1:0-278 GCF_000622305.1 Nannospalax galili | reverse complement strand
ATTGTGTCATCCCAATGCTCCAATGTGACATCACAATGCACTATGTGCCATGACAATGTTACAATATGACTTCACAACGTTCCATTATAAGATCACAATGCTCCAATGTTACATCACAATGTTTGAATGTGATGTCAGAATGCTCCAATATGATGTAACAATGCTCGAGTGTGTCATCAGAATGTGCCAATGTGCCATCACAGTGCTACAGTATGACTTCACAAATATCCGTTTTGACTTCACAATGCACTAATGAGACATCACATTGCTCCAATGTG
>NW_008413478.1:0-278 GCF_000622305.1 Nannospalax galili | reverse complement strand
TGCTCCAATGTGTTATTACAATGTTTCCTCTGTTACCACAATGCTCACTGTGCCATAACAATGCACCATGTGTCATCACAATGCTCCATTGTGATATTACAATGCTCAATGTGCCATCCTAATGCTCAGTGTGCCATAACAGTGCATCAATGTGTCATCACAATGCCCTATGTGCCATAACAATGCTCCAATGTTCCACAAAAATGTTCAATAGGCCACCACAATGCTCCAATATGTAATCAAAATGTTTCAGTGTGCCGTCAAATCCCAACTGTGCC
>NW_008413477.1:0-277 GCF_000622305.1 Nannospalax galili | reverse complement strand
CTTGCGGTATGAATCTGAGAAAGTGTGAATTTTCAGTTTCCTCTTCCAAAAGGAGAGACTTGTTATGGTGTCTGCTGAGAAGTTTAGAAGCTGACCACACCAATCTTTTTGCAAGGCCTTGAGAAGATATCTATTTTGAAATTCTCTTAAGCCTTTATACCTACTCCATAAAGGCCAGTGCCAGCTTTTAGTTTCATCAATTTTAAGGGATCACCACTCTCTTTTTCTCCTTATAGTCACAAGAATTGAGCCCTTCCCAGAGATCTGGTTCAAAATA
>NW_008413476.1:0-278 GCF_000622305.1 Nannospalax galili | reverse complement strand
GTATTCTTTTGAGACAGGGGCCTCTCACTGAAACTAGAGGTAAGCTGGCAGCCAGCAAACCCCAACAATCCTCTTGTCTCCACCCTCCCTCCAACAGCACTGGGGTGGGTTACAGGCATATGTGCAATAGCACTTGACGTTTTATGTAGGTGTTGGGATCCAAACCCAGGTCCTCAAGTTTACACAGCAAGGACTCTTACCCACTGAGTCATCTCCCCAGCCCCGATATCTTATTTCTTAAATTAATTCATCAAGATGGCCATGTTTCAACATCTATT
>NW_008413475.1:0-278 GCF_000622305.1 Nannospalax galili | reverse complement strand
AACAAGTATTTTATATTTGCATTCTGCAGTAATTCTAAAGCACACAGAACTGCAGTATAGCTTTGACAGCCTGTACTGGGACTCAGTTTCTGCCACCCTCATCTTTTAAATGGGACTCTCCAAAGCCTGCTTTACTTCCATTTCTGGTGTTGTCTCCCACCTTGGCTGGCACTACAGCTCTCTTTCAAGAGCAGCTTGAGTACCTTGTGGTCCTGTTTTTAGGTTAGAGTCATTTCTTGGTATTCACAGGGGATTACTTCCAGGGCTCTGAGGACAGC
>NW_008413474.1:0-278 GCF_000622305.1 Nannospalax galili | reverse complement strand
TAATCCTAGACTTAAACTTAACACTAAACATAATCCTAATGTTTAAACAAAGTATAACACTAAACATACTCTAGACCTAGCCCTGTGCCAAGCCCTATCCCTAACCCTAACCCTAAACCTAACCCTAACACTGAATATAACCCTAGTCAGAACATTCACCTTAAGCCTACATTTAAGTCTAACCATACACGTAACGCTAGCACGAAAAAACTATTAACCCTAACCCTAACCAGACCTTAACCCCAACACTAGTCCAAAACCTAACTCTAACCCTAATC
>NW_008413473.1:0-278 GCF_000622305.1 Nannospalax galili | reverse complement strand
TAATCATATTTAGATCCCCTCCCATATCTGCACTCCCCTTACGTGTGTGTGCCTATAGAGTAATTTCTGTGTTGGACTGGAGAGGCGGTTTACCCTTTGAAGGCTCAGATTCACAACCTAAACATCAAAACCCCTCATTTGAAAAGATGTGTCAATTGATAGGATTTTCACATTACTGTGAATGGCCCCACATCAGTGTGCTTATAGTCAGCACTCACTGAACATCGAACATGGGGAGAGATATGTCTGTATATCATCAGATACATATATTACATACA
>NW_008413472.1:0-278 GCF_000622305.1 Nannospalax galili | reverse complement strand
GCTGAGAAAGAGGCAGAGCTCACAGGAGATGTCGGCCAATACTTCTCCACCTTGGCACTCACACGGCCGCCAGGAGAACAGCTGCCACTTTTGCCCAAAGTAGAAAGGAAGATGACGAGGAGCAGTGGTCTGCTTGTTCTCAGCAGGGCATAGTAGATACCATGGCCAGAGGCGAATTAATGAATGGGGGTTTGTGTGCTCTTGCTCAGCTGTGCACTAGAGTTTAAACAATTCTACATCTTTTCTTCGGGCCTGGCTGCTGTTCTCTGTAAATGGCT
>NW_008413471.1:0-278 GCF_000622305.1 Nannospalax galili | reverse complement strand
ACATTTTCTTTTCCTCTTGTTGTACTATAAGTAAGGTTGATTCTTAAAATAAAGCATGCACTGGTTCACATGCCTCTGCGTCCCCTGCATCCTGATTTCTTCTGCAGCTATACCTTGGGGCTGCCAAGCCCCTCAGGCTTGAATTGTGGTCACTGACCTGTGACACGGTGCTAATTGTCCTGTCACAATCCCCCAATGTAACATCACACTGCGCTATGGTGCCCTCACAATGTTATAATATGATGTCACATTGTTGCACTGTGATATCACAATGCTCT
>NW_008413470.1:0-278 GCF_000622305.1 Nannospalax galili | reverse complement strand
GGGAGGATCTGAAGTTTAAAGTTATTCTCAGCTAAAGCAGATCTGAAGCCAGCTCAACACCAGCCAGAGCTACATGAGACCCTGCCCTGAAAAACAAACAACAGGGCCACTGAGATGGCTCAGTGGGTCAAGGCATCTGCTGCCTAGCTAGATAACCTGAGTTCAATCCTCAGGACCTACATGGTACAAGCAGAGAACTGAATCCATCAAGTTGTCGTGTGACCTCCACATGCACACAGTGGCACATGCATGTGCACACACACAGATAAATTTTTTTT
>NW_008413469.1:0-278 GCF_000622305.1 Nannospalax galili | reverse complement strand
AATCAAAGCCAGGGAAGTGGGAGCAGAGTTGTCATGTGGATGGGTGGCCAGCAGTACAGAAGCTGGAGGTTGATGGGAGCACAAATGCACACAAAGGAAGAGTCAGTCAAGGATGTCATTGGGGGCTGAGTTTAAGAAAGATAGGATAAAATAACCACATATGATCGTCCCTCTGATATCTAAGGATCTGAGGATCAAATACAGACCAATTTTTGAGAATACCTCTAACTGGTGAATTCAGAGGGAATAGAGGGTTCAAGAGTCATTGTGGGTCCTAC
>NW_008413468.1:0-278 GCF_000622305.1 Nannospalax galili | reverse complement strand
GTAACACGGAATGGAATCTCCTCATCTCTTGCTTGTTAGCAATGTGTCTGATCAGGGCATGCGGCCTCTCAGTTTTTCTTCTGTGTCTGCTCACTCCCATTTGGGTTTTGTAACTGCGATTTTCAGACCAAAGTTTAAAATCACCTTTCTTCCTGTTTTGCTATAGTCATGGGCTCCCCTCACCCACTAGCTGTAACTCTGTCTGTGTGAGGGACAGCCACAGGATATACCATGTACTGTATATTACCTGGTGATAGCCCCTTTTCACCCCAGCGTTC
>NW_008413467.1:0-278 GCF_000622305.1 Nannospalax galili | reverse complement strand
GTCCTTTCCAGCCTCATCCCTGGCCACCTCTACTTGGGGTTCTCCCAACCTACTGATGAAGACAAGTGGACCAGGCCATCGCCAGGCCACACTGGAGAATCCAGTGCCAACAACCCAGCCTGGTATTCTCAGCCGTCTCTGAGTGCTCAGCTCTACCTACTGCTCCGTCACGTCCCCCACGGCTGTGGGGCTCTGTCATCTAATTCAGCTATCCCCTCTCTCTGTTCTGGTTAGTTTTAAATGTCAACTTGCCACAACCTAGAATCATCTGGGAAGAG
>NW_008413466.1:0-278 GCF_000622305.1 Nannospalax galili | reverse complement strand
CTAAATGTTGATCTGTCTTTTATTAATTTCATTTTTTATCTTCTTGTGTACAGACATTTGACAGCTGTGACATTCATGGGCAATGCATTTGAAAAAGAAGACATAAATATTCAGAGACATATTAGAATGCTGTTCAATGTAAACACCTGTCTACTTAGTGTTGACAGAAAATCATTTACTTTGCTTTATGCATGTTCTCTCCAGGGACCACAGAGGTCCAATTTTATTTAAAGAGCTGGTCCCAACATCAGGGCTTGCTCTTGAAACTGAAATATATA
>NW_008413465.1:0-278 GCF_000622305.1 Nannospalax galili | reverse complement strand
GTTATGGGGATCAGGAAATGAACATCTTTTCAGAATATATACCCACCACAGTGATAGAAACTTCAAAATTAAAAAAAAAAAGCATTATCATTTAGGGTACCATTGGATCATCTCAGCCCATCCTCAACATTTACAGATGAAGTGATAGAGATTAAATAGCTCTCCCCTGAGGACATAGCCTGTTAGTGGGATAATGAAAGCTGGACCAGGCTCCCAGCCTTCTTTCCGTTCTATCATTCTAACAGGCCAGTAGTATGCCCTTTCATGTACAGTACGTG
>NW_008413464.1:0-278 GCF_000622305.1 Nannospalax galili | reverse complement strand
GGGGGGTTGGGGGGTGGGGGGAGCACGCTTAGAGAACCTGCTGCCCTGGAACTGTAGATGGGCTGGAAGTGGGGTATGAGGGCAGCAATTACCTGGGAAAGAAGGTCTTCTGTGTTAGAAACAGGCAGTGGATGGCCACCCTGGCTCTTCAGGGATGTCTTCATGGAGCACAAAACGGGTGTTTTGGAAGGAGCCTCATGGTTAGGCAACTTGGCTCTTGATTGATTATGTCTGCATAATTAAATACCCAGAAGTGGGTAAATATTGGAGGGGAAGTA
>NW_008413463.1:0-278 GCF_000622305.1 Nannospalax galili | reverse complement strand
TGCCTAGCCAATTCCTACCTCCTGTTCTTATCACACCATCCTCTAAAGAGGGTACTCAAATTGCCAATAGGGAATTGGGACACAGATCGCTCTGGCTTCTTCCATGCTGAACAGGGACGCAGGGTGAAGCATTTGGAGTACCTCTTCAGTGGGTATATGTAAAAGACTCCCAAACTGCGTAATTCTTATCCCTAGGGGGAAAAGAAAGTCCTTGAATTGTGAATAGAAGATGTGACGGAGAAGTAAAGGCAAGAGTAATTAGCATTACAAGTTCTAGA
>NW_008413462.1:0-278 GCF_000622305.1 Nannospalax galili | reverse complement strand
CCAGATGATTGACCAGTTAAACTTACACAAAATGGAGTATTATAAGGGGTATTACAAGGCTTTGGGATCATTTACATAGTTTGGGTTTGAAGGTTCATTTGCATAATGAAGGATTTTCCACATGCTCTGATATACACAGTTCTAACCAAAGCTTCAAGTATTATACATCTCATTAACATCTTAAGTCTGCATCTGGGTATTATAATGACCTATAGGTCACCTTCAGACACTCTGGGGTGCCTCTGCGCCTGCACCAGTAGCTGGTTATAGGCAACCTG
>NW_008413461.1:0-278 GCF_000622305.1 Nannospalax galili | reverse complement strand
AGGAAAAAGCTGGTGGTCCATGACCTCTGAAGAAAAATTGCCTATTCTTTTACAGAGACTAAAAAATAGCCCTTAAAGATAAATGGCAACAAAATAATAAATATTGAAAAAGGATAAAGAATATAACTCAAAGGATACAAAACGTTCAGTAAGAGATAGCAAAAGGGAGAGGTAAGAAGATAAATTGGGAAATTAGTTAGACAATAAATAAAAAGAGTTAGTTGTTCCCATTCCCATGAGAAAAATAATTTTTTCAAATGTACACACCAACCTGTAAA
>NW_008413460.1:0-278 GCF_000622305.1 Nannospalax galili | reverse complement strand
GTGTCAAGGGTCTGTCTCAGGCATGCAAATGTGAGATGGGGAAGGCAGCAGGTCCTTAGGACTCCTGAGGACTAGACAAAGGATTGGGTTTGTCTGGGTGCAAAAGTATCAGGAAGCAGTTGGGATTCTGGGCCAAAAGGGCAGTGAGGAGGTCTAGGATGTCAAGAGAAGAAAATAAATGGTCCAGTGCCCTATTCTAGGAGGAGAAATGGGGTGAGGGTGCTCGGGGAATGAATGTGGCTGAGGGAGTCAAGGCTCAGTGGGCTTGGTCAAACTTA
>NW_008413459.1:0-278 GCF_000622305.1 Nannospalax galili | reverse complement strand
AAATCAGTTAGTTTGGTTTTGACTGGAAATGCCTGGGATAGGCCGTCCGCAGTGTCCTATTGTCGTATTTGCTCATCTATCTCCTTTAATAGGAGAGTGTCTTGTTCAGGGGCTTTGGGGGGAATCCCCAGAAGAGAGTCCAGAATGGCTGTCACAGTGGGATAAAATGGCCCAGAATGTGGGCGTCCCTCCCTGACTTCTTTAAGCTGGGCCAAGAATAGAACACGAGCCCATTGCTCAGGATCCCAGCAAGAATCTGTAAACCAGGGGGCAAGAGC
>NW_008413458.1:0-278 GCF_000622305.1 Nannospalax galili | reverse complement strand
GCATTGCAGGCTGCCATTCCAGGCTTTTGTGTGGGTGCTGGGGATCCAGACTCAGGTTCTTAAGCTAGTAAAGCAAGTGTTTTACCCACTGAGCCACCTCCTCAGTCCTGTGGTAGTTTTCTTTGAACAAAAAAACATGCTTACAAAGAAAGTCAGCTATTTATATTTTAATGATTAATTCATGTTCAAGTTTAATGGGCTTTCTTTCTTTTTACAGAATGCTCACGTGGAGTGGATATAAAAGCTGATATTGTGTTTTTGGTTGATGGTTCCTATAG
>NW_008413457.1:0-278 GCF_000622305.1 Nannospalax galili | reverse complement strand
TTTTTGAGACAGGGTCTCTCAGTGAACCTGGAGCTCAACATTTCAGCTAGACTGGCGGGTCAGCCATTCTTGGGCTCCATCTGTCCGTTTCCTCAGTGCTAGGGTAACAGACAGGCACTGCCTCACCTAGCCTTTTGACATGGGTGCTAGGGATCTGAATTCAGAGCCTCATGAGTAAGCAGCAAGCACTTCACCCACTGAGCTATTTCCCCAGCCCCCTAACTTTATGTTTAATTGACATTGTAATTGTACATATTTATAGGTACCGTGGTTTGTTT
>NW_008413456.1:0-278 GCF_000622305.1 Nannospalax galili | reverse complement strand
TATGAACTGTTTTGAAATTATGTCTTTGATAATGTTATCTTGTGTCCCTCACAGAAGTTATATATTAATATCCTCAGATGCCACGGTCTCCATACCCTTTCGTCTCTGGCAGAAGAACGAGAGGCCACGACGATGGGGGTCAAGGAGGGGGAAGTGCGCTGCCCGCTCGTTTCACCAGGCCTTCTCTTTGAGGACAATCACACGTGTCAGGGAGTCGCTTTAAGCAGGAAATCTCATTTATTGGCAAAGCTGATCAATATTTAAGGGCAAAAGCCGCA
>NW_008413455.1:0-278 GCF_000622305.1 Nannospalax galili | reverse complement strand
ATCTGCTGATGTATTCTAAGATGTGACATTTGACTAAAGGATTGTCACATACTTCACATCTGTGGGGTTTCTCTCCAGTGTGTATTTGCTGATGTACTCTAAGATGTGACTTTTCCCTGAAGAATTTGTCACATACTTCACATTTGTGGGGTTTCTCTCCAGTATGTATTCGCTGATGTACTCTAAGATGTGACATTCAAAGAAAAGACTTCCCACATTCTCTACATTTGTCGGGTTTCTCTTCAGTATGAATTGTCTGATGATTAATCCATCTTTCA
>NW_008413454.1:0-278 GCF_000622305.1 Nannospalax galili | reverse complement strand
CATATCTTTTTGGTTTTTCATCTGCCCCCAGGTATACTACCACTGCAGCTCTAAATCTGCCCCCCGTCTTTGAAAACATTTTAGGATTTTACTAATGGCTCCCTCAGTCCCAGGATTTAGTGAGGTCTGCTGCCAGCGGGGCTGTAACGCTCATGGGCAGGGTGGATTCCCAGCCCCAGCAGAACAGATGGGACAGGGCCCTCCAGCCACCTTCCCCAAACCCAGCCTTCCCAGCCGCTCTGGAGCTGGTCACAGCACACAGCCAATGGTGGTTTTTT
>NW_008413453.1:0-278 GCF_000622305.1 Nannospalax galili | reverse complement strand
TGACTGAGTCCTGTGCACAGAAACAGGTTCAATAAATGCTGACCTATGCATGACAATGGTCCCTGGGTCCCTGGAGTTTGAGGTTGGTGGGTGAAGTAAAAGGCATAGCTGTGTCTGAACACATCTTTCTGCAGGTATGTACCACTGTTCTAGTTTGCGTACTGAGGGCCTAGACATCAGCTGCTTCTGTATGCTCCTCCGAGATAACACAATGCACCCATGCTAAGGGGTCTCTGAGCATCTGGACATGGAATACTTGTATATGGATGTGGGGGGAG
>NW_008413452.1:0-278 GCF_000622305.1 Nannospalax galili | reverse complement strand
CCCCACCCCCAATACACACAAATATATGGAACCCAAAACATGAAACAGAGAGAAAACAAAAACTGCAAAGCAAGAATCAATGGAAATGTAGGCCCTTTTGCTTCATTCTGGCCTGGTGGGTACAGGGTAGTTATTTTACCAGGATGAAATGTCAGCAGAGAGCTCCTTTCCCACCAGCTTCCTTGGGGACAAGCACACACCTGGGAATACCACATCCTTGTGTCTAACTTTCATTCATGCAAAGCTGTGAAGGAGTGGAGGGGTCTGGGCTATCAATC
>NW_008413451.1:0-278 GCF_000622305.1 Nannospalax galili | reverse complement strand
GTTTCCATATCTGTCAAAAGGAAATAATGGGAGATGTCCAATACTAGGTGACACATCTGCAGTCGAATCTCTACAGCCAAGGCTCATGGAACATAGCAGAATAAGGGGTAGAGAGGACTAATGCACCCTTCAACTCTCAACCAGTGAAGCTTCCTTTTACATCAGATTGCGATGCATACAGAAGTCTGCAACTGGGCAAGTTTTGGAGAAAAAGAGACTATAGAGGATAGGATGGGACTCCTATATGGAATCTCACCCACCCATGGCTCAGGGACCAT
>NW_008413450.1:0-278 GCF_000622305.1 Nannospalax galili | reverse complement strand
CCAAGGCTCTGGGAGGAACTGGAGGAGTGCAGTGAAATGCTGTCTTCTGAACATGGAATGATATCACATTCCTCATGAACTCACGGCAGCTGTGGTTACCTGCTTACCATATGCATAAGATCAGGCCAACCCAAATTCTGGCATAGATGGGGGGATGCTCTCCAGCCCCCTCCCCTTAATGAGGAGCTATTGGCAGTTGATAGCTACTGGTGTAAGGATAGTCATTGTTTTTTACATTTATTATTTTTATTTTATGTGTATGACTGTATTGCCTGCAT
>NW_008413449.1:0-278 GCF_000622305.1 Nannospalax galili | reverse complement strand
GCTGCGTCCTGCTAAAAGCAGCTTTTGAACGTTTGAGAAAGTTCACCAAGCCTTTGGGCTTTCCGTAGCTCCACACAGAATTTCCACGGGCTTGAAAACATCAGCGGCAAAAAGCCTCACTTTAGAAAGAGTGACGTTTGTGTCGTTCTAAAGAACATGAATACCTGTTTCCACACTTGACAACAGAACTCTGAATAAAATTGTGGTTGCTTATTGGAACTCCACTAAACAAAGAGAAAAGAACAAAGCGCAAATAGAGTCCTACTGTGCAACTTTCA
>NW_008413448.1:0-278 GCF_000622305.1 Nannospalax galili | reverse complement strand
TGAGACTTAAAACATCTCAAGTTTCTCTTTGTATACACCTTCCCTACACAACTCAGAGAAGGGGAACTCAAGAACAGAGTAGTAGTTTTGCTGCACTGCAGAGTCAGACATCAGAATTCCAGGAAGTGAAGGCACTTTGAATATTTGGTACATAATATTAGAGAGGAGAGGAATTTTACAGAGAACGAGCTACAAATATATTTATTCTGTGTGGTTTGGCTGAATACCGCGGAGTAGGGTAAAGCTGCCCAGGCTAGAGAAAGTAACTTTTGGAAAGC
>NW_008413447.1:0-278 GCF_000622305.1 Nannospalax galili | reverse complement strand
TAAATATCTTCCCCTGAGATTGTGATGTTACCCTTAAGACTTTTGATTACTTGTTCTTTATTGCAGGGTATAGTTCAACTGTATTCATAATCAATTGCATTATTTTTTTCCTAAATTTTCCAAATAGAAGGTAGCACATTTTAAATTTCTAAGAACCATTTCCATGAAGTTGCTACATGATGTGGAGTAAAAAGCTGACACAGTTTTTTAAAATTTTGTCATTTTTTAAAAAATTCTAAAAGCATATATTTCAAGTCTGTATAAGTGTTATTGCATCA
>NW_008413446.1:0-278 GCF_000622305.1 Nannospalax galili | reverse complement strand
AAATTTGTCAACTTACAGCCTCAAATTCATATCAGGAGAAAGTTGGTGACTAGAGGAACAGAGGGGGAACCAGATCATTAGATCAGGGCTCAGTAATTAAGCTTGTGCATGGTTTTGGTTATGTATCAGTAAAGCATCCAATCAACCATCTAGTCTATTTGAAAGTTTATTATAAAATATAACTCCCCATCTCCAGCACAATCAGCTTTAGTAAGCAGCTTTAAAGCATAATTGTGTATGCATTGATAAAATACTATCTCATGGTTAAGATAAAAAAA
>NW_008413445.1:0-278 GCF_000622305.1 Nannospalax galili | reverse complement strand
TACAAAACATTAGCATTTGGGTGTTAAGGATAAGGGAGGAAAAGGCAACAGAGGGCTGAGCATTCCTAAACCCGTCCACAGAATTCTGAGGGACTGGGAAATGCCAATATGTACAAGTCCCCATGGCAGTGTCTTGATCTAAATTATACCAAACTAATTTGCATGTGTTCACATGCATGATTAGGACTGATGTCCCCCAGTGCCCCTAAGTCATTTTAGGACTACAGAGGTTTCAAATGTTAAATAATTACACATGAAAATAGATTAAATAAACTGCT
>NW_008413444.1:0-274 GCF_000622305.1 Nannospalax galili | reverse complement strand
AATTCTTTCAGCAGAGGCTCAGGTTCCTACAGAATGACAGTTTTTATCAGGTAAATCCTCTGGGTGAATATCCATAATAGAAGTTATTATTAGGGCTTAAATAACTGATGTCAGATGAGAACAGGCTTCAAAAGGAGACTGAAACTAAATGAATTGACATAAGAATGACATTTGTTTCTGATTAATGCCAAAGGAAAAGATTAATGAGTTTCTAATACTCCTCACCTGGGCATGTCTCCGGTGTGTGTGTGTGTGTGTGTGTGTGTGTGTGTGT
>NW_008413443.1:0-278 GCF_000622305.1 Nannospalax galili | reverse complement strand
AATTCAGAAGAGGGTCAGATGACTTCAGGCTTTCTCCTAAGGTCTGGATCTTTCCTGGACCGATTTTAGCCTCAGGAATTTGGGAGTTGGACTGGCCTGGGAGCCTTGCCCAGAAAAGAAGGTGGTCTAGGGCTACTGGTGGCTGTGCCACGCAGAGATGCAAAGACAGATGCAGTGGGAAGAGGCCCCCAAGGACCTCTGGGGACTGCACTGAGGAGCCTGTTTGACCTGGATGCAAAGCATCAGGAAGAGGAAAGGTCAGCTCCCAAGCCCAAGAA
>NW_008413442.1:0-278 GCF_000622305.1 Nannospalax galili | reverse complement strand
TTTTTGATATTTCATGTTTGATACCTTGATTAAAATGATCAATCATATGCATTTGCTTTCTTTTTTAATAACCGAATTTATTTCTCTGTCAGCTTTTAGAATACTATTTGATAGTCTTAAATGTGGCCTGTCTTCAGCAGTAGGGTCTTACCTTCAAGTTCTGGGAGGTTATCAAGGCCTGTGGCAATAGTCTGTACTATATGGGGAGTCTCTTGAACTACCCTGGCCAACAACTCAAAAGGTGGTTTCTCCTGTCTGCCTGGCACTGCATTTTTTTT
>NW_008413441.1:0-278 GCF_000622305.1 Nannospalax galili | reverse complement strand
GTAGGCACTGTATGAACATTACTGTGCTGGTGTATACACCTGTGTGTGCATGAAGGCGTCTACCTCTATCACTCTTGACTTTATTCCTTTAAAACAAAGTCTCTCGTTGAACCTCAAGCTCATGGGTTCAGGTAGACTGGCTGGCCAGAGAGCTCCCAGGATCCACCTGTCTCCACTCACCAGTGCTTGGCTTCTTACATGGGTGCTGGGGATTTGAACTCAGATCCTCAGGCTTCCACTCTTATCCACAGGGCCATCTGCATGGGCCCTAATGAAAA
>NW_008413440.1:0-278 GCF_000622305.1 Nannospalax galili | reverse complement strand
CTCAGTGGTGACAGGTGAGCTGCAGGGAGGACTGGGTCTTGGAAGTGTCTCCGGAGATGGAGATGTTGTTCTTCAGGGATGGGCTGTCTTCAGTGTTCCCACTCCTACTTATTTGTTCATTCACTGAGCCTCTTCTCTAGAGGCCGTCGTATCGAAGTCCAGTAGAAACTAGAGTTGATAGTGAATCTGTGATGGTGCAGAACAGGAACGGTGACTGTGATATCTTTACGACGGCAAATCCTGACTCCTGCAGCTGCACCTGGCCCAGACATAACGAG
>NW_008413439.1:0-278 GCF_000622305.1 Nannospalax galili | reverse complement strand
GCCTCAGCTATTTTTGATCTCACATATTTCTCTTCCCAGTGTACATTCCTACTATTTTTCCTATTCATGGTGTTTTGTAGATTTTTGTTTTGCTTTTTGTGGTTTTTTTTTTTTTTTGCTTCTAACACTTGTGATATGTTTCTTCATGAGTCTGGTTTGTTTCATTAAACATGGAAATCTCAATCTTCACACACTTTCTTGAAATTTAAATGATTTAATTATTTTTATGGCCAAGTAAATCTTTATTGTGTGCATTATGTATCACATTTTTATCCACT
>NW_008413438.1:0-278 GCF_000622305.1 Nannospalax galili | reverse complement strand
TTTTTTGTAAGTGTGCCACAGGCATGCAGAGGCCAGAAGAGGGCATTAGATTGCCAGGGCTTGGAGTTAGGACAGTTGAAAGCTACCATGTGGGTGTTGGGAACCCAACTCTCTGCAAGAGCAGCCAGTGCTCTTAACTACTGAGCCGTCTCTTCAGCCCCAACACACCATGTATTTCAACAGCTTTAAGAAGCATAATCACAGACCTAAGGGAAAGCTTAAGTTGTTCAAGTGTGGTTTGGTTGAAGTATTTATAATGAGGGAGGTAGCTGAGCACA
>NW_008413437.1:0-278 GCF_000622305.1 Nannospalax galili | reverse complement strand
AAAAAAACAAACAGGGAAATAGTGTAAAATCTACTTCTCTCATCAGTTGTCCCCCCCTCAAATATTCTCAAATTGTACAGTGCTTACATAATAAGAACAAGACCCTCAACCTACAACTCAAAGCTCATTATAAAGACCTTTACTACCTTTCTTCCACTATAAAGATTCAGAAAGCTGAGCCTTGAGATCTGACTCTGGCTAACTTACTGCACTAACCACTATCCTCTAATAGTCACTGTTCACTTCTACCATGTCTTTATTTGGTTCTTTATGTATCT
>NW_008413436.1:0-278 GCF_000622305.1 Nannospalax galili | reverse complement strand
GAAGGTCAGTTTTCACATAACATGAAGAACATCTCAAAGCACTGAACTTTTCTTCTGTAAGTGTTCAAGCCAGGGCTGGAAGAACATATACAATATCTTAGTAGAGGTCTTGGGAAAGGCAGTGAAAAAAAAGAATCATTGATCCATAAATTCAAAGAAAATTAGGTTTTATTATTTTTTATGACTTTATTGATATTTTTTAAAATGTTAGCTTTTTAAAAATTAGGTTTTATTATTTTAGTATTTTATTATTCTTTTTATTTTGTGCTATTCAGATT
>NW_008413435.1:0-277 GCF_000622305.1 Nannospalax galili | reverse complement strand
GGCAGGTGACACGACCATGTGCTCGACTAAGAGGGCAGGTGACACGACCATTTTAATGTCAGAGGGGGCAGGTGACACTACCATCTACACGACAGATGGGCAGGTGAAACCACCATCTGTACGTGAGAGGGGGCAGGTGACAAGACCATCGGCACGTCAGATGGGGCAGGAGACATGACCATCTGCACATCAGAGGGACCAGGGGACATGACCATGTACATGTCAGAGGGTACAGGTGACACGGCCATGTGCACGTCAGAGGGGGCAGGTGACACGA
>NW_008413434.1:0-277 GCF_000622305.1 Nannospalax galili | reverse complement strand
GCAACAAACATGGATGTACAAGTGTCTCTGCAATAGGATGAGTTCTTTGGCATATACCCAGGAGTGGTATTACTGGGTCAAATGGTAGATTCATTTTTGGTTTTATATGAGTTCTCCACACTGCTTTCCATAGGGGTTGAATGAGTTTTCAATCCCATCAGCAGTGGATGAGCATCCCGCTTTCCGTATATCCTCTCCACCATTTGGTATCATTTCTTCTCTTGAATTTAGCCAGTCTGACTGGGGCAAGATGAAATCTTAAAGTGGTTTTAATTTG
>NW_008413433.1:0-278 GCF_000622305.1 Nannospalax galili | reverse complement strand
CTTGAGAAAGAGGATTCCACCAGACATCCTTTCTAATCTGATAAGTGACCTAGACACAAGGACACATGAGATTCCACAGGGAAAAGAAAACCATCAAAGAACAGGTAGATAGTCTTGTGTACTTGTTGCCAAGAATACAAGTGTCACTCAGAAGAGGGAGCATCAACACTGGCCTCTGATTAACCTTCACATGCCAGGGGGCATTTTGGAGAGGGAGAGTGAATGGTCATCTCCATCAAACAAAGATATATCTGTGGATCAGGAAATACAAACTGTCT
>NW_008413432.1:0-278 GCF_000622305.1 Nannospalax galili | reverse complement strand
TTATTCCTAATGTTACACATTTAAAACTGGAAGACAGGGCAAGTGTGTAGCTCAGTTGCTAGAGCATATCCCTGGCATGCACCCTTGGTTCCATCCCTAGTACTGCATTAACCAAGTGTGGTGGCACATGCCTATAATGACAGCACTTGGTAGGTAGGGGCAGGAGGATGAGAAGATCAAAGTCATTCTCAGCTACATATTGAGTTCAAGGTCAGCCTGGGATCCATGAGACCCTGTTTCAAAAATAAATAAATAAATAAATAAATAAATAAATAAAT
>NW_008413431.1:0-278 GCF_000622305.1 Nannospalax galili | reverse complement strand
CATCATTAACACAGATAAAATGACCTGAGTTCACTTTGTTTCCTATACTGAGAACAATTAGGACACACCCTCATGGCAGGTTTTCAGTGTTGTGTAGTGCTGTTATCATTACCCTGGGGTACAAAGGAGTAAAGAAGTGCTAACCACAGAAGACACAATGTATGTGTGCCACATGACAGACTTTCAGAGATCTGTGAAAAACACCATGACTATAACACGTACAACAACTGCTGGACATGCTGGTGAGTGATCAGGTTTATCTGGGCTGTGCTGAGAGA
>NW_008413430.1:0-278 GCF_000622305.1 Nannospalax galili | reverse complement strand
CCTGAAGGTGACCTGCAGACCCTTTACTTTTTGTCATCAGATATGTATTTAAGATAGTGTGATTCTGGAGCCTGCATTCCTGAGAATGAGTCGAAATCTCTTAGTGTCCAAAACGCAGCAAAATCACAGTTATGTGAGCACAATATTTTTATATATTTGTTTATTTATTTAGAAGTGCCTTGAAACCCAGGCCTTCGAATATGCTAGAGAGCTGCTCTCTTATTGAGCTACATGACCAACTCAGTGTATAGTTTTATAATCATTTTGGAACCTCTCAC
>NW_008413429.1:0-254 GCF_000622305.1 Nannospalax galili | reverse complement strand
TGCCACCATTGCCATATGTTCACATGTGCAAGCCTCCAGTGGCCTGGAAGCCTCTGCTTCCCTGTGTTCCTAAACCAGCCCTTGCTCTTATAATCTTTCTCTGCCCTCTTCTGCAAATGTCCCATAGCCCCCTCAATGGAATTCATACATTCTGTCATTTGCGTTAAGGCCTATTGTGTCAGGTTAGTGTCCCCAGATGTTCACCTAATGAAGTCTATTCAACTTTTTTTTTTTTTTTTTTTTTTTTTTTTTTT
>NW_008413428.1:0-278 GCF_000622305.1 Nannospalax galili | reverse complement strand
ACCAGTAAGAGAAGAGGCTTCACAGGGGACCTGTGCACACTGAAGCCCACCTCATCTCGAGGTGCAGCCGTCACATTTTTAGAGGGAGAGGATCTGAGTATGATGCTCTGGGTGATGGTGGCGATGACTGTCTCTTCCCAAGTGCTATCAATCGTCCATTTTGTACCCCCCTCTCTCCCTCCCAGAACAAGTTTTAATTTAGGTATCAACGTTTTAACCAAAAATACCAGGGAACTGACTCACGTCTCCTCTTTCTAAGTTTTCCAGGTTTCTAAGAA
>NW_008413427.1:0-278 GCF_000622305.1 Nannospalax galili | reverse complement strand
ATTTCATCTTTTACCAAATACATTCAAGTATATATAGAATTCTTACTAGCACTAATATAATTGTTGATGTAGAAAAATAAAGTGCCAAAAAATTGAGTCAGTGATTTAGTGGAAGTCAGACCTGATGCATTTTTACTCCATAAAGCAGTTTACAGTCACACCACATTGCTTGTGTACTCTGCTTGGAGTTTTGGACTTTTTTAAAGATTTAACTTAGTTTTATTTATGTTTACATAAATATCTGTATGAGGGTGTGGGAGTGTGTATGGACGGGAGCA
>NW_008413426.1:0-278 GCF_000622305.1 Nannospalax galili | reverse complement strand
GCTGTGATTAAGAAGAGATCAGAACTACTGAAGTGAAACCTTTGTTTTACTAGGACAATTAATGCTGCTTAGCTGGGGTTGAAAAATCAGCTGTAAATACCAAGAGACCAGCATCACTGTGGTAAAAATCTTCTGGGGAGTATTTTCTCAGGGTCAGCACACAGAAGCTATGGTCTAGAGGGGACCCGAGCTTCCATCTCAACCTGCAAGCAGGACTTAGTAATGTCTAAGAGTCTCTTGCATGGTTCTGGTGTTGAAAGTGTGAAGGGGTCACAGAG
>NW_008413425.1:0-278 GCF_000622305.1 Nannospalax galili | reverse complement strand
TTAATACTTTAATCATATCCACTTTAATAATGTTTTTGCTAATATATAAATCATTATTGTTAAAGTTAGCATGAAAAGTAAATTAGGTACAAAATATAAGATAATATACACTAATTTGTTAAATTTTGGATGATTAATGGTATTGTATACGTATTTTTTATTAATTTGCATAGAATTTGCCCATATTTCTTATACTATTTTAGAGCTACAACTTCTTCATACATATTATGTGAAATGAATAACCTGATGTATTAACTAAGGTTTTAAAAATAAAGGCT
>NW_008413424.1:0-278 GCF_000622305.1 Nannospalax galili | reverse complement strand
CCTCAGCCATGCTCTACAAATAAGCCCAATAAAGTCTTTGGTTCCACAAAGTGGACTTCAGTTTGTCCTTAGGACCTTAGGAGGAGGGGGTAGATATTGTTAGATGTTGTTTACATCTCCCCCAAGAAGGAATTTTCAACACACACACACACACACACACCTATATGTGCTCTGAGGATGCAGTTTCTATAGCATTTCTTGGTCACCTGTCTCCCAGGCCTGCCCGACAGTCCACTTGAAACTTTTGGGGAACAAACACAGGCCTTTGCTGCTTCTCC
>NW_008413423.1:0-278 GCF_000622305.1 Nannospalax galili | reverse complement strand
AATATTACACTTACGGATTCAAAATGATCATGTCCATCCACTTCAGACATCGTTTCTAAAATTCAAGTAAGACAAAGAGAAAGCAACAGCTAGGGGTGGGCCGATTCCTCTTCTGTTTTGTCTAAAACTGTGCCACGTCTGGAATTCGCGCTTAACCCACATTGACTAGAACTGCCTATGTGATCACATTTAGCTAGGAAGGTGACTGGTTTATTGGCAATACTGATGCTTTGGACAAAATTAGGGCTCTCTTTGTAAAGAAAATATGGTAACTTCTA
>NW_008413422.1:0-278 GCF_000622305.1 Nannospalax galili | reverse complement strand
TGGAAAAATCAGGGAATGATGAATTTTTTAAATTTCAGAACATTGAGTTTAACAGTGCGTTTTTAAAAGGTTTTCGGAACTGCACTCAGCAGGCAGATTTGAATGCCCAAGAAATAAACTATATAGCAACCGTGGGGATACATAACAACCATCCAAGGAACTACCGCAACCAAGATCACCCTCGGATCTCTTACACAGTGGCTAGGGATCAAAGGATATTTGAGTCGCAATATCTCTTTATTTTATTAAGGCAATTGCCCATTCATTTTTTTTAATCT
>NW_008413421.1:0-278 GCF_000622305.1 Nannospalax galili | reverse complement strand
CTTCTGCATTGCTCTATGTTCATTTGAGTAACTTCCCGGCTGTCTGGAAAATTCTGCTTCTTTATTATCTACCACTTCTGTCCCTACAATGTTTCTGCCCACTGTTCCACAATGGCTCCTGAGTTGTGGGTGGCAGAGCTTTGATACAGGCCTTAAAAAGTATTCAAAATACTTAATAATTGGGGAAATGAAAACTATTTTAAGATTTCATCTTACTCAAGTCAGAATGGCTAAGATCAAAAGAACAAATGATACCAAATGCTGGTGAGGATGTAGAG
>NW_008413420.1:0-278 GCF_000622305.1 Nannospalax galili | reverse complement strand
GTGGTGTCATGTGCAATGGTAATGGCAGAGGACTCTCACTGACTTTTGCCTTAATAGCAAAGCACAGCCAGCCACGGATGGTTCTACCCACCAAGGTGCCCACTTACAGTTTCCTTCTATTCTCAGACATCAGCATATCAGCATTGAAATCATCTAAGTTCAACACTGCCAGGAAAGACTTCTTGACAGTTAATGAACACTTTTCCCAGGAAGTTTATTTCTTCTTTCTGCATTCAAGTGCAACATAGCATTCCGTGATGCATAAATTCTATTTTTTT
>NW_008413419.1:0-277 GCF_000622305.1 Nannospalax galili | reverse complement strand
ATATGACTTCACAATGTTCCATTGTGCCATCAAAATGCTCATTGTGCCATCGCTATGCACAATAGTGTCATTACCATGATCCACTGTGTCGTCGCCATGCTCAATATACAAACATGGTGCTCAAGGTCCCCTCACAATCCCCCACTGTGACATAACAATGCTCCATCACAATGTTACAATATGACATCACAGTGCTCCAGTGTGACATCACAATGGTACAATATGCCAACACAATCGCCCCATATGCCATTATATTGCTCCAATGTGCCATCACAAT
>NW_008413418.1:0-277 GCF_000622305.1 Nannospalax galili | reverse complement strand
CCTGCCCCCTCTGAAGTGCACACGGTCGTCTCAACTACCCCTCTGACGGGCAGACGGTCATGTCACGTGCCAGCTGTGACCTGAAGATTGTCGTGTCACTTGCCCCCTCTGATGTGTAGATGGTTATGTCACCTGCCCTCTCTCATGTGCACATGGTCTTTTCACCTGCCATCTCTGACATGCACATGGTCATGTCACCTGCTCTTTCTGATGTGCACTTGGTCAGGTCACCTGCCATCTTTGTCGTGTACATGGTCGTGTCACCTGCCCACTCTGA
>NW_008413417.1:0-277 GCF_000622305.1 Nannospalax galili | reverse complement strand
TGCAGATGGTGGTGTCACCTACCCCTCTGACGTGCAGATGGTAGTGTCACCTGCCCCCTGTGACGTGAACATGGTCGTGTCAACTGCCCTCTTAGTCGTGGACTTTGTCGTGTAACCTTTGCTCTCTGATGTGCACATATTCGTATCACCTGCCCTCTTAGTCGTGCACATGGTCACTTTTCTGTTACTGTGATAGAAACATTGAACCAAGAAATTTATAAAAGGAAGAGTTTATTTGAGCTTTTGGTTCCAGGTGAATTACAGTCCATCATGGCAG
>NW_008413416.1:0-277 GCF_000622305.1 Nannospalax galili | reverse complement strand
CACACACACACACACACACACACACACTGTCAGAGTAGGAGCTAGAGGAAGTGTATCATCTTTGCTGGGAACTGTGCCATATTCACACACCTGGTTCTAGCTGAAAACAGCTCCTGGGGTGTTAGAAAGATAAACCCCTATCTTCCTCAATAGATTTGGGCAAAGAGGACAATGCTTTACTGGGAGGTGTTGACACATAGACGGAGTCTTTTTTAAATAATTAATTAATTAATAACCACATGATTAGAAGAAGCATTTCATTACAGCTTTAACATAT
>NW_008413415.1:0-278 GCF_000622305.1 Nannospalax galili | reverse complement strand
GTGGTGACTGGGATATTTGTCTGTAAATATAAGGATCCATATTTTGCACAAAGTAAGAAATTACATTAGTCTTGGGGTTTTTCTCTAAGATCTGTGACCTCTCCAGCCATGTGTATTCGGCTATGTTTATAGTAATACACAAGTTCCCTCCCATTGAGTGGGCTTTCAGTCCAATTAGGTAGCTGTTGATTGCCTCCAAGATAAAAGTGCTACTGCTGTACCAATCCCATATGCTGTGCTGGCCATTGATGTAGTTATTTGGTCTTGAAGCTGGTGTT
>NW_008413414.1:0-278 GCF_000622305.1 Nannospalax galili | reverse complement strand
TGTCAGACAGCTCCAGGGTTCACCCTCTGTGCCTAGGAGCCCAGAAGACGGCCAGAGGACCTCGGTCTCCTCAGCTCCATCCCTGGCCCAGGACCTTGGCATCTGCCAACATAGATCCAGCTTGTGCCACAAAAAAAGAGGTCAGTTGAATACTTTTCCAGTATTCTTCATTGTGGATAATAGGGTTCTGTGTCCATCCTGTAGTTTTAATTCCTTGCACAAAGATGAAGGCTTTAATGATGTTTGTTAGAATTCTTTTTCAAATGAAGCACCGTTTC
>NW_008413413.1:0-278 GCF_000622305.1 Nannospalax galili | reverse complement strand
CTGTTAAACATCTGAGAAGTTTAGTTCCAACAGTCTGGTACTTTAAGTACCTGTGCTTTTATCTACATATCAGTGCTATGTAGATAAAGGTAAGGCAAAACCCCAAAATTCTCAGATAAACCTTTATTAGACATATATTTTGTTCCTTAAATTAGTTAAATAAACTACGGCCTTACAAATTTTAAGATTATGTGTCTATTATTTTTGTCTCATCCTTTATATATCCTAGCAAACCTATACAGACGTTCATCTCTTGCTTAGGCTTTCTCATTTTTTCT
>NW_008413412.1:0-278 GCF_000622305.1 Nannospalax galili | reverse complement strand
GAAAACAAATGACCCAATTAAAAATAGGAAATGGGGATAAAGATGATTAAGTTGTCCTGTATGAAATACACATAAAATCAATCAAAAGGAAAAAGGGGCTGTGTATCTGAACAGAGAGCTCACAAAAGAAGAAATAAAACTGGCTAAGAAACACCTTAAAATGTGTTCAACATCCTTAGTAATTGTGAAAATGTAAATCAAAAGAACTTTAGGATTTCATCTAATCCCAGTCAGAAAGGCTAAGGTCAAGAGAATAAATGGCCCCAAATGCTGGTGTT
>NW_008413411.1:0-278 GCF_000622305.1 Nannospalax galili | reverse complement strand
CATTGTTCTAAATTGACTCAGATACAAGTTATGAACTTGAGAACAGTAGGGCTCAAGAATCTAATAAGATAAGATGGAATCCTACTACAGATGGGAAAAGGTTCATCCGAAATCATCATAAAGACACATGGTGAGGTTGACGTAATTTTACAGAAAGTAAACGTGAATAAAAATCATGTGGGACACAAAGGAAACAATCAGGTCTCTCCAGTGTTTAAAAGATTCTGCTCTTCTTTTCTTAGAATCAACTGAGCACATGAGTCCATCCAAAGATATGT
>NW_008413410.1:0-277 GCF_000622305.1 Nannospalax galili | reverse complement strand
ATGTGATGACTCATTGGTGCATTGTCTTGGCACACTGAGGAGTGTGACGTCAAAATGGAGCTTTTTGAAGGTATATTAGAGCATTGTGATGACACATTGTGCATGGTGATGCCCCAATGGCGCAATGTGTTGAGACACTGTCCATTGTGATGGCATACTGAACATTGTGATGGCACAGTGGAGAACTGTGAATTAATCATTGAGCATTTTGATCACATATTGGAGGACAGTGATGACACATTGGAGCATTGTGATGTCACATGAAACATTGTAGTAG
>NW_008413409.1:0-277 GCF_000622305.1 Nannospalax galili | reverse complement strand
ACAATGGAACTTTGTGAAGTCATATTGCAATACTGTGATGGTACTATGGACAATTGTGTGGTCAAATTTGCTGATTGTGAGGGGACATTGTGTACCGCATTTGCATATTGAGCATGATGACACAATGAATCATGCTAATGACAAAATTGCACATCAAGTAGGCCCAATTAGCATTGTGATGGCATATAGCTGCGTTGTGATGGAATAAGGGAACCTGGAGAAGACATATTATTAAAATGTGATGGCACATTTAAGCCATATAATGGCACAAGTGGGG
>NW_008413408.1:0-277 GCF_000622305.1 Nannospalax galili | reverse complement strand
GAGATATGGGAGGTGTTGGAGGGGAGGGAGTGGGTGTGGATTTGATAAAAATACCTTAGATGCATGTATGAAATTCTCAATAAAGTGTTTTTAAAAGTTAAGAAAACAAAGAGACCACAAAGACTTCACCAGAAAAATGTAGATTTGATAAACAGTTTCAGTAAACACAGGATACAAAATCGATACAAAATAAGCAGCCTTCCTATATACCAATAACAAACATGTTCATAAAGATGTCAGGGAAATAAAAATAAGCCCATTCCAAGTGCTTAAAAAA
>NW_008413407.1:0-277 GCF_000622305.1 Nannospalax galili | reverse complement strand
TGCTGTTCTTAAGGCACTGTTCACTTTTTTAAAGACAGGCTGTCTTCCTGGCCTGGACCTTGCCAAGTAGACTAGGCTAGCAGGCCAGCCAGCCCTAGATATTTGCCTGTCTCTGTCTTCCCATGGTTGGGATCATCAGCATATGTTACTATGCCTGGCTTTTTATATTTGGGTTTTAGGAATCCAACTTGGGTCTTCATGCTTTTAAGACAAGCACCTTACCTCAGTTCTTAAAGGAACATGGAATAAATTAATTTAATAATGCATAAAGTAACTT
>NW_008413406.1:0-277 GCF_000622305.1 Nannospalax galili | reverse complement strand
TCCATCAGGGTTTCCTAGTCCCTACACCTGCAGGGTGCTATGTTCTGCTCCTGGGGTTAAAGACTTTGTTTACCAGCTGTCCCCTAAACGCCATTAAACCCGAAGCGTGTGTTGTGGTGTGGCTCTATACCACTATATTGCCTACCATATCACAGGGCTGAATTTCATCACCAGACACCAAAAATGAAGACAGAGTGAAAGATGATTAGATACATTAATAGATGCATAGACCGATGGATGGATGAATGGATGGATGGATGGATGGATGGATGGATGG
>NW_008413405.1:0-277 GCF_000622305.1 Nannospalax galili | reverse complement strand
CTTTTTTGCCATCTACTATATTTTAAATGAATTTCTCTGTGTTTTGTAAAACTGAAGGGAGATTTATACTCTCTCAGGTAAATCAGAATTGGTTAGTGAAAACTAATATTACTAGTGTTTCTTTCTAAAACACAGAAACATTATATTCAGCTGGATATTTTAATGTTGGGAAGGCCAATGAGATAACTAAGCAGGAAAGGTGCTTGCTGCCAAGCCTGATGACCTGAGTTTGATCCCTGGAACTCACACGGTGGAGGACGAGAACTGACTCCCAAAA
>NW_008413404.1:0-277 GCF_000622305.1 Nannospalax galili | reverse complement strand
CTACCACATGAGGGTATGAAGGTACAAGATCCATCATAGGTCCCAATTATCGGTAGTGCCAATGAAAAAGGCAGGTGTCGGTGTGACAGATCTCCCTGTTATGTGAAAGGAACTTGTCTCAGCACTCTAAACCATGGCATCCCATTTAGAACAATGGCTTTCTGCCTCATGAAAGTGAAACCCAGCTTCATTTTGGAGCCACCTGTTGGGTGTCTGGATGGTAAGAAGGACTGATCTGGTGGTGATATTCACAAAGGCACTAGCTTTGTATTGGTCT
>NW_008413403.1:0-277 GCF_000622305.1 Nannospalax galili | reverse complement strand
CCCCCCCCCAAATGATGGTAATTTAATCCAGAAAACTACAGCATTAGAATCATTAAAAACACTTTTTTCCAGTGTACTGACAGCTACGTACCTGCCATTTGCTGCCTAATGACTCTGGGGAGTAACTTAACCTCTCTGAACCTTTTTTCTTCTCCCTAATAAGGATAACAGTTCATAATTCTTACCTTTATTGTGGGGATCCAACTCAGAACCTCGTGCTAGCTAAGCACTCTGAGCTACCGCTACAGCTCAGGATTGTTTTTTACAGTTTTTTTTT
>NW_008413402.1:0-277 GCF_000622305.1 Nannospalax galili | reverse complement strand
GGAACACATTTTTTTCTCTTCTCTCCTTTAATCTTTTCTCTATTAACAAAATAGCCCTTAGGTCAGAAAGCAGACAGGGATATGAAATGTGTTACTGCTCCTTTGGGAAAAGCTTTTGAACAAACATGGGCATTATTACATCAGGTCCCCTGTACTTTATAAAATTTCTACCTGCTTTAGGGTTTATGAATAATTGAAAACACTCATATTCGTGTACCCATAAGTGCTTCCTATGTGTTTTATTATTGCAAAAAAATATAGCATAATGGAGACAGAT
>NW_008413401.1:0-277 GCF_000622305.1 Nannospalax galili | reverse complement strand
AAGAGCACTTGCTGCTCTTCCAAAGGACCTGAGTTCAGTTCCCAGCACCCACTCTGGGTGGCTCCTAACCACCAAGGGATCTAATGTCCTCTTCTGGCTCCCACAGGTGCTCATATACAAACACACACAATTAAAAATTTTTAAATTAAAAAAAAATCAATTTATGTTGGGCATCATGGCACACGCCTTTCACCCCAGCACTTGGGAGGCTGAGGCAGACAGATCTCTGTGAGATCAAGGCCAGCCTGGTCTACATAGTAAGTTCCAGGCTAGCTGA
>NW_008413400.1:0-277 GCF_000622305.1 Nannospalax galili | reverse complement strand
GAGGGAGAAACAGAGGAACCATCCTCAGGGGTGAAACACTCCCTGGATGGGGCAAATATTTAATATCCCTCGCTGGTACCCAGAGGGGTCTCTTTTCATTTTGAGGGCATACACACCCAAACCCTCTTCCCGCTGTAAGAAGCGGGTCTGGTCCTCTCCATGCTCCAGTGAGCGGATCTCTCCATTTGACCAGAATGGAGCTGTAGCTGGTAGATGAGGACCAACTTTTTTGGAAGGGGGACAAATACTTGTCTTCTTTGGAAAAATTTAGAATATT
>NW_008413399.1:0-277 GCF_000622305.1 Nannospalax galili | reverse complement strand
AGAAGAGGGCACCAGATCCCTTGGAACTGGAGTAGTCGCATGCGGGTGCTGGGATCCAAACCCAGGTCTAGTGGGTAAGGGGAGTGGAGACAGGCAAATCCTTGAAGCTCATTGGCCAGCCAGTCTAGCTGAATGAATAAGCTCCAAGTTCAGTGAGAGATACTGTCTCTAAAGGTAAAGTGGGGGCTGGAGAGATGGCTCAGCAGTAAAGAGCAATTCCTGCTTCTCCAGAGGATCCAGGTTTGGTTCCCAGCATCCACATGGCAGTTAACAACCA
>NW_008413398.1:0-277 GCF_000622305.1 Nannospalax galili | reverse complement strand
GCGCGCCGCAGACCGCACCCGCCTTTGCAGAGCCTTGACACAGGTGAGCTAGAAACCTCGCCCAGTGGCCGCCTTGCGGTGCGAGAAAGACTGGGTCTTTGCTGGTCTTTTACGTTTGATGTTTTCACCTAAGCTCTCAAGGGTGGTATCGGGTTCCAGGGAGTTTCATATGG
Source organism: Nannospalax galili (assembly GCF_000622305.1). Lineage (NCBI taxonomy): Eukaryota > Metazoa > Chordata > Mammalia > Rodentia > Spalacidae > Nannospalax > Nannospalax galili. The sequence continues at coordinate 104 of NW_008413398.1, read as the reverse complement.
AGCGTGCTTTTGGTTCACTGAGCAACCCACTCAAGACCCGCCAGGGTGAAGCGACAGTAGATGCAGATTTTCGATTGACAAAAGTCATTTAACACTTCATGAGA
>NW_008413397.1:0-277 GCF_000622305.1 Nannospalax galili | reverse complement strand
TATCTATTATTCTTATTTCACATGTCTGAGTGTTTGCCTGCATGTATGTAGGGGCACCATGTGCATGCAATGACTGTCAAGTCTAGAAGAGGGCATTGTATACTGCAAATGCTATCAATTTCCTGATCACAGAGACACCCACTTTTTCAGAGACATTCTACTTTTTTTGAGGTTTCCTCTGGTCCTGGTATGAAGAATGTATTTACCCAAAAGTGAAACATTTTGTCCTTTTTTAGCATCTTGTTCTGTTTGTGGAAGAACTCTACTTTGATGTCAC
>NW_008413396.1:0-277 GCF_000622305.1 Nannospalax galili | reverse complement strand
TATCTCTACATGAGTCCATTTTTATAGCCAAAGGCTAAATAACAAGAAACAGAGCCAGAAACCTTCCTTTGATTTGTTGGCCAAGGTGATCCAAGAGACCCCCCAAAATTGCACAGGCTATTGACACAGCCTTTGATTTCTCTTCCAGAACTTGAAGGTAAGACCCTGCTGCTGAGGACAAAGCATACTTCAGACCCAAAATTTGAAGTGATGGAGCTGGAACTTACCTGGAAGCCACTTCCCCTGAAGTCTAGGTCTCCTAGCTTTGGAGGGCACT
>NW_008413395.1:0-277 GCF_000622305.1 Nannospalax galili | reverse complement strand
TGTGCCATCAGAATCCTGAATGTCCGTTCACAATACCGCAATGTTTCAACCACAATCCTCAATATTTGCCATTACAATGCCCCAAAGTTTCATCACACTGCCACAATTTGCAGTTACAGTGTTTCATGTGACATCAGAATGCTCAATGTGCCATCACAAGTCACAATGTTAAGTGTGCGTTAACAATGCCCCAGTGTGTCACCACAAAGCTCCAGTGAGATAATACAATGCTCAAATGTGTCATCCCCATGCCCCAAATTGACATCACAATGCTCAG
>NW_008413394.1:0-277 GCF_000622305.1 Nannospalax galili | reverse complement strand
AGCAGTAGATATGATCAAAATATATTGTATACATGTATGAAATTCTCAAAGGATGAATAGAAAAATAAATATCAATGATTTAACAGTCCTATTAATGAGTGAGTTAAAAGCACTTCACAAACTTTACTAAGCTTTTCATTTAACTGTTTAGATTGGACAACGAAGTTTGCAAGGCCAAGAAAAGAGCCTCAGATCCTGCATCCTTATCAGACTTCTGAAGGGGGTTACAGGGTGATACAGGCCAAGGCAAGGTCATGGGCAGGACACCACTTTCTGG
>NW_008413393.1:0-277 GCF_000622305.1 Nannospalax galili | reverse complement strand
GTGTGTGTATGTGTGGTGGGGATATGCACACTCATGCTAAAATGTGAGTGTGGAGGTCAGAGGACACTTGTGGGAGTCAATTCTCTCCTACCACGTGGGTTCTGGGGATCAAACTCAGGCCGTGAAGAAAGTACCTTTACCTGCTGAGCCATTGTGATGGCCCTCATGTGAATTACTGTACTCAATCCTCATACCGACCTTGGGAGGGAAATGCATATGTTGTCTGAATGCAGCGCTGTTACGGTGCCTGCTCCTTCTTGGGACCTCCAGTGCCCCT
>NW_008413392.1:0-275 GCF_000622305.1 Nannospalax galili | reverse complement strand
AAAAGCACGTAAGATGTGGAATGTACTGTAGAAATGAGAACAAGTAGATCGTTACTAAATTACACTTAATTGGTGACCAGAACTAAAGAACGTGAGAAAACGATGCCATCATCTTACACATGCTTATTTATGTTGGACTCATTTCCTCTAATATTATCAGACTTAATATTCTCATTAACGTGACTACAGCAAGAAGAGGTGTGTAAAGTTAGAGAAAGGTCATCAGGCATGGAAGAACAGACAGCTCAAAATGACATGTGAGAGCCAGTGTGGTG
>NW_008413391.1:0-277 GCF_000622305.1 Nannospalax galili | reverse complement strand
TGCAGACAGAGCTCCTATAATGTTCTCCTACAATCAGCCTCCTAGTGCAGACAGGAGGTTGGAAAAAAATGAAGAACGGATTGAACCTGACAAAGCAAGGCTAGAAGTATTCAGAGAATAAAAGTAAGATCCTGTTATTAATTCAGACTCATCCGGAAAAATGACATGAAATTGTGTAACAGGTACCATGTTGTAAACAGCATTTATTTCATCACATGCCATGAACACTGAATATTAAGGAAACTTAAAAGTTGGAATAGGTGCACATGGCAAGAAA
>NW_008413390.1:0-277 GCF_000622305.1 Nannospalax galili | reverse complement strand
GGGTGAGGGAAGGGATGGGGATTAGAATCTCCCTCCACATTCAGGACGTTCAACTGGGGTAGACCTGAGAGATCGCAGGACACAGAGGTGCCAGCCAAGGACAGTGGCAGAGAAGGGGAGGCCAGTTCCAAGGTCAAAGCACTCACAGCACCTGTTCACAGCATACACACAGAGATACCACACAGCAACGAACCACTGCCAGCAACCAAACCTGCGCATGATGGAGCACTTCAGTGTTCAGGGACCACCTTTGTCTTTAAATCATTTCTGGGCAACA
>NW_008413389.1:0-277 GCF_000622305.1 Nannospalax galili | reverse complement strand
CTCACTGCCAGGAGAGCAAGATGTGAGGGAGGTCAGAGGATGTGGTGAATGACAAGATCCGGATAAGTGGCAGAGGAGACTAATCAGTCAAGACGTGGGGAGAAGCCAGAGTGCATAGCGTGAAGGAATCTGGGTTGTTCAGGAAGTGGTGCCGGGATGTGGATTAGCCTTTCCAGAAGCTCTAAGTGAAAGGAAGGCAGGAGTGAGCTGGCCACTCACCACTAACACGGAAAGGTGAAGCAGGAAGGCAGAGAGAGAGAGAGAGAGAGAGAGAGAG
>NW_008413388.1:0-277 GCF_000622305.1 Nannospalax galili | reverse complement strand
ATTTTATATGTATGAATGTTTTGCCTGCATGTATATAACTACATCCGTGTCATGAAATGCCAGGAGAGGTCAGAAAAGGGTGTCAGATTCCCTGGAACTGGAGTGACAGGCAGTTGTTAGCCACCATGTGGTTGCTAGGAATCAAACCCAGGATCTTAACCACTGAGTCATCTTCCCAGCCCCTGAACATTTTCTTTTTGCTGGTGGGTATCAGTAGACTGAAGAGTAGAATTTAGTTTTTGATAAAATTTTGGTAAAGAATATTGCTTATCATGGT
>NW_008413387.1:0-277 GCF_000622305.1 Nannospalax galili | reverse complement strand
GAACTTGTCTGGAGCTGTATCCTGTGTTACCAGCCTGTGATTCAGCCTCCGTGGGGCGGGGCTGTCCTTCCGTCAACAACCACTCGTGAAGATCTTGCTCTCGCCCTTCCTGCCCCTCCCCTCACGATCCGGTGGCCAACGGATTGCATTCTCGGAGGGAGCTTCTGGCAGCGTGGAATAGAACTCGCCCGGCAACTGACAGAGACCTGAAGAGTCGCCAGCACCAGTAGCCGCGGAGAGCCAGGGACCTGCCCAGTAATGCAGTGTGCGAAACTCG
>NW_008413386.1:0-277 GCF_000622305.1 Nannospalax galili | reverse complement strand
GAGAGCTTTCTCTCCACTAATGAGCATCCTGCTTCCCTATCCCACTACAGATATTTTGAACCTTATTTCAAACAGTAGTAATCTCTGCTGGAATTGATGATGGGAGTTGACCTGGATAATGTACAGTCATGATAGCTCCTGAGGTCCTTTGTGTTCAAGGCTGTGAACAGATGCTTTTATGGTAGCGTGAAAGTGATTTTCATTCAGTAGAAATTATACCCAGGATTTTTAAATTTTGAACCTGTCCTGGTTATAGATATACATTTATGGTATTTTA
>NW_008413385.1:0-277 GCF_000622305.1 Nannospalax galili | reverse complement strand
AAGCATGCATTGCTTGATGTTTTATAAGATGTGACATTTGAATAAAGTACCTATCAGATTCATCATATTTATATGGTCTTTCTCCAATAAGAATTCTGTAATGTGTCCTAAGTTTTGAGCTATCAATAAAGGACTTGCTACATCCTTCACAGTTGTAGGGTTTCTCTCCAGGATGAATTCTGTAATGAATCTTAAGTGTGGAGCATGCAGTAAAGGACTTGTCACATCTTCACATCTGTAGGGTTTTTCAACAGTATGAATTCTATAATGATTCCTA
>NW_008413384.1:0-277 GCF_000622305.1 Nannospalax galili | reverse complement strand
AAGGGACATGTCTGGGTTTTGTTTTGGTGAAAGTGGAATGCCTGGGGTATCTTTGGGGTGAGGTAGACTGTCTGAGGACCCCTTCATGAGAACGGACAGGTTGGACTCCCTTTTTTGCATATGTGGAAGGACCCAGGACACCTTGGACAGATGTGGAAGGTCCCACCATCCCTCGGATAGATTTGTGCCTTCCCAGAGCTCTATAGGTGGATGGGGGATGTCCAGATGTCCCTTGGACAGAAGGGGAATATACCAGTCCACGTCGAGCAGAGGATGC
>NW_008413383.1:0-277 GCF_000622305.1 Nannospalax galili | reverse complement strand
GTGCTCAATGTCCCCTCACAATCTCCCAATGTGACATCACAATGCTCCAAATATAAAGCTCATTGTGAAATCACAATGCTGAATGTCCCATCACAAGGCCTCTAATGTGTTATCACAATTTTCAGTATGCAAATATAATGCCAAAATGTGTCATCACAATACTCAAATTTGATACTGCAATATTTAATGTACCATCAAAATGTTCCAATGTGCCAACCCTATGGCATCATGTGTCATTATATTGCTCCAATGTGCCACCACAATGTTAAAATATGAC
>NW_008413382.1:0-277 GCF_000622305.1 Nannospalax galili | reverse complement strand
TGAGCCTCCAGAAGGACAGAAACAGCACAAGAACATCTTGCTCTGTCCAGTGTCTCTGGACAAATGAGGCAGTTAAGGCTGCTGCTGGCCTGTAGTTACCTGGAAACCATGATTCTGAGTTCCTTTTGGACTGATGTCATAGAGGGGATGTCACTTCCTGGGGTCCTCTGATCTCAGCCTCTTCCTCACAGAGGAATTTCTCTATAGCTGCCTGGGCTGCTGACCTCTCTGCTTCCCCCTCTCCATGTGGACAAGGGGCACAGTTCTATGAGCATGA
>NW_008413381.1:0-277 GCF_000622305.1 Nannospalax galili | reverse complement strand
AACATAATGCTAAATCTAAATATCACCCTAGATCGAAACTTACTCCTACACATAACCCTAACCCTAGCCCTAGCCCTAACTTAAAAGTAAACCTAGGTCTAAACCTAACTCTAATCATAACCATAAAATTAACCCTAGACCAAACTTTATCAGTAACCCTAATATTAACATTTGACCCCACCCTTACCCTAAGACTAGCCCTAACCACAAACCTAAACCAAACATTAGCCCTAGACCTAACACTAAACTTCTCCTAACCCTAAATTTACTCCCATAT
>NW_008413380.1:0-277 GCF_000622305.1 Nannospalax galili | reverse complement strand
GCTGAGCTGAAACCAAATCCTTTAACATCAGTCCATCCTCTGCTTCCTTCCCGATGGCTTCCCCACCGGAGACGGGCACAAGAACCGCCAGAGGAAGGGCAGGCTGGATGGGCTTGGCCTGAAGGAGTTGCTTGAGCTGCAGCAATGCCGAGAGCCAGCACAAATTTCCCTCTGCCACTTCCTGACTCTTCCCTTTGGGAGGAAGCAGCAGCATGAGCCCTCGGGCTCCCAAAAGGTCCTTCTGTGTCTCCAGTGCAACAAGAGCATCATCATGGGG
>NW_008413379.1:0-277 GCF_000622305.1 Nannospalax galili | reverse complement strand
GATGTAATAAGAGGAATTATTATATTTTATTTCGATTTTAAAATAATATACGAAATATTATGAAGTAGACAAAAAAAGCATTCTGTTAACTGTTAACTCTATAGGATGGACTCCTACAGGGTTCTTTTAGCCAGCCTTTTGATTAGTTGGAAATTACTAATAGAATTCAGCACTGAATCAGTATATATGGTATGTATAAAACTGGTGCTAAGAGTTTGTAAATTTTCATATCCAGTGATAAAGTTGTTCCAAGGAGAAAACACCTAAAATAATGAGG
>NW_008413378.1:0-277 GCF_000622305.1 Nannospalax galili | reverse complement strand
TGATGCCCTGTCTTTTTTTTTTTTTTTTAATGCATGAAGTATATGTTACAGAAGACCCAAGCTATAAAGTCTGGCTATGGGTCCTAACACCAACCAGCATTAAAAGAATATGACCTAAAAAATACAGAAATAAGAAACTAAATTTATAATTTTGGCCAAAACTGCAGAGATAGTAATTCTCAATCTAATTTTGCCTTGCACAGTTTTACCCATAGTCATGTCAAACTTGCAGAAAACATGAAATGAGAGTCAAAATAGGACTTGGGGGGAAAGTCAA
>NW_008413377.1:0-277 GCF_000622305.1 Nannospalax galili | reverse complement strand
GAAGCCCTATTCTGACCTCTGTGGCATTGCACAACACATGCAGGCAATACACTCGTACATATAAACACAATATAAAACATATAAAACACAATACATGCAGGCAACACACTTGTACATATAAAATAAAAATCATAAAATTTAAAAAAAGAGTAAAAATAAATGGGTTTATCTGGGCTAATTGTAGGGTCTTAAACATCCAAAAGGACAGTATAACCAAAGATTAACAGGGTCAATATAATTTTTTAAGAGTCCATATGTATAGCTAAAGGCTAAATAA
>NW_008413376.1:0-277 GCF_000622305.1 Nannospalax galili | reverse complement strand
GTAGCCCTCTTTCCGGGTAGATGGCTCCATGCACATGGGCTGTGGCAAAGGCATATCAGCTGCTGTATATGCATTCACCCATTTGCCCTTTCAAAGTTTGAGGGCTCCGGTCAGAGCTATCAGTTTGTCTTTCTGAGCTGAACTCCCTGTAGGCAGGGCCGCTGCCCAGATAATTTCAGTCTTTGCTTACCACAGCTTCCCCCGCATACCTTTGTCCATCCTGTATGAAACTGCTCCGATCAGTGTACCAGGTGGCTTCCACATTGGAGAGTGGTTG
>NW_008413375.1:0-277 GCF_000622305.1 Nannospalax galili | reverse complement strand
AGAACTTAACACCAGACTCTTACCTGCCCGAGACACAGAAGACCTAGAAGACATATTGAGAGAGCAGCCTATGGCAATTTTGAATTGCTGTGATAGGAAGGAAGAGGGACCAGAAAGAATGTAGAAGAAAAAATAAAAAACAAAGGAAATATTTTCTGGAGCTAAAGGAAGATTTTAGTTTTTGGATGGTTAATGTTAGCACAATTTAATGGCACTGGCAGTGATAATGAAAATCTATTTTATTACATAGATTTTACTACAAGATCAGGAAAAAAAA
>NW_008413374.1:0-277 GCF_000622305.1 Nannospalax galili | reverse complement strand
AGACAATATTAGCATTGGCTTTTACCAAGATTTGAATTTCTCCTGTATAATTAGAGTCAAGCACTCCAGGTATAATGTTTAAGCCTTTAAGGGCTGAGCTACCTCGTTCCAAAATTAAACCACAGGTATTTGAAGGCAAAGGGCCGTGCACACCTGTTTTTATTATTTGCACTCCTATCTCTGGAGCTAGTACTGTGTGGGAGGAGGAACTGAGGTCCACTCCTGTGCTTCCTGGGGTGGCTCTGCAGAGGTCAGAAATGGATTGCTGTCACTTGCT
>NW_008413373.1:0-277 GCF_000622305.1 Nannospalax galili | reverse complement strand
GTCTCAGTATCTCTAAATTATGAAGACAAAAATGTAGGATTTATTTGTGACTAGATAAGATTTCAAAACATGGAAGAATATTGAGGAGAGCGTACTACAGATCCCCACTACACGTAGGTAATAAATCAAAGCAGGAGACATCTAATTTGATAGATTATGGTGGGAAGTCTAAATCATCAAATACAGTTTAAGTATAATAAATGCTGGGTCTGGCATTTAGATTCATACTGGAAGCTGTGAAATCTTCATATACGTGCATACGAAAGACTAAAAGACT
>NW_008413372.1:0-277 GCF_000622305.1 Nannospalax galili | reverse complement strand
CTCAACCCACGGAGGATCTCACGCGGGCTTCATTGGAGATGGCGTGACAGGAGCCCATGGTTTCCCAAGCTGTGAGATGACAGCCCATCTGCCCCTCACCTGGTTATGCTCCATGGGAAGAAAATGGCACCCTGAGAGCCAGTGCTACAGCACGTGAATGAAGAGTGGACAACTACTCTCAGTTTGGCTGGTGTCCTAGCTGACCACCTCTACCTTGAGTGTTCAGTCAGTTTGGCTGGTGTCCTAGCTGACCACCTCTACCTTGAGTGTTCAGTTT
>NW_008413371.1:0-277 GCF_000622305.1 Nannospalax galili | reverse complement strand
ATAGTGGTTGATCACATCAAAGTTGCAGAGTTGAACCCTAATCTTGAAGCTGATATACAAACCACACCAATAATATACCCCGCTGACATCAGGGAAATGTGAATCTGATAGGATATTGTAAGGCAAGAGGGAAATGTAGCACTCATTAGCATTGAAACTAACATGTGACATTCTGCAATAGCAGAAATTTTGAAGAAATAGAGCTTAGCCGTGCATCCAGAGTAGGAGATGACATTTTCCTCTATCACAAAATTCACTAGCATTTGGGGAGTAATGA
>NW_008413370.1:0-277 GCF_000622305.1 Nannospalax galili | reverse complement strand
TTTTTTTTTTTTTTTTTTTTTTTTAATACCAAAATCTTAATTCTTGGTGTGCTTCCCCATAGCTTCAGGCTCAGCATTGTTTAACGGAAATAGCAAGCTGTGACTAGAAGACTGCAATTTTCAACACCTTACCATCCTCTGTGATGTTAGGAAGCAGGCAAATCTCCATGGCGAAGCTTCCATGAAAACTCCTCAGCTCTAAGATTTCCAGGGCTTTTGGGTTGGTGAGCAGACCCTTATGTATGGAGAGTGGCAGGCACCAGCCTCCAGGAGGATA
>NW_008413369.1:0-277 GCF_000622305.1 Nannospalax galili | reverse complement strand
CAGATGGGGCAGTTGACACTACCATCTGCACGTCAGAGGGGCAGGTGACACAAGCATCAGCACGTCAGAGGGGCAGGAGACATGACCGTCTGCACATTAGAAGGGGTAGGTGACATGACCATCTGCACGTCAGAGTGGGAGGTGACACCAACCTCTTTATTGCAGAGAGGGAAGGTGACAAGACCATGTGTGCCTCAGAGGGGGCAGGTGACACTACCATCTGCACGTCATAGGGACAGGTGACACGACCATGTCCACATCAGAGAGGGTAGGTGAC
>NW_008413368.1:0-277 GCF_000622305.1 Nannospalax galili | reverse complement strand
AACAACTGTCTGTAACACCAGTTCCAGGGGTCTAACACCATCTTCTGGCATCTGTGGGCATTGCATACATTTATATACACACAAAACACTTATACACATAAAATTAAAATAAAGAACCAAGTCACATGGAAATATACTCAACAAAAATAGCAACAACCATAACCATACACAAATGTAGAGCAAGTAGCTTCATAGCTTTACAGATAAGTTTCCCATACTTTAAAGAGATTACCCCTGTATTATGAAAATGACAACAGATAACCAACTAAACAAAAAA
>NW_008413367.1:0-277 GCF_000622305.1 Nannospalax galili | reverse complement strand
GTTATATTTTCTGTAAAGGTGAGAATTTATGTCATTTAAACTAAATATTGACTTTGACTTTGTTTCTAAATACTTAAACTATGATGACTTTTCCTTTTCGGGTTTTTTTTTTTTTTTTTAAACCTAGAAATTGTCCAGTTGGACATGAAACTGTTATAAGTATTTAAAAAGGAAACATAAGCCAGGTGTGGTGGTACATACCTTTAATCCCAACACTTGAGAAGAAGCAAATGGATGTCTGTGAGATCGAGGCCAGCCTGATCTACATAAAGAGCTC
>NW_008413366.1:0-277 GCF_000622305.1 Nannospalax galili | reverse complement strand
AAAAAAAAAAAAAAAAAAAAAAAGACTGTAGGAGAGTGATTGTCACATCTGTATCCCAACAGACGAAGGTTACTGGGGAACCTAAATGAACGGACAAGCTGCCGAAACAACACAGACGGACGTGAAGACACAGAAACACTAAGCAGCCAAATCACCAGCAAGGTCATTGACTCGAGTCGTCAGAAAAGCAACCAACAAGAAAAAGCCAGGATGCTTTCTGTTGGTGTTCAAACCTGAAAGTAACCACAGACACAGGGAATGTTTATTTCAAAGACAG
>NW_008413365.1:0-277 GCF_000622305.1 Nannospalax galili | reverse complement strand
ATTGTGATGGCATAGTGAGCATTTAGATGACACATTAAGCCACTGTGATGGAAAAGTGATCATTGCTATTATATATTATGGTATTGTCATGTGACAATGAACGTAGAGATGTGACATTGGCACATTGTGATGTCATATTGGTACATTGTGGTGTTACAAAGGAGGATTGTGATGTCACACTGGGGCATTGTGATGGCACATTGAGCATTGTGGTGATATAATTGTTCATTGTAATGGACAGTGAGCAACGTGATGGAATATCAGAGCATTGTGATGT
>NW_008413364.1:0-277 GCF_000622305.1 Nannospalax galili | reverse complement strand
TGGTCGTGTCACATGCCCTATCTTACGGGCAGACGGTTGTGTCACCTGAACCTCTGACATGCACACGGTCGTGTCACCTGCCCCCTCCAATGGGCAGACGGTCGTGTCACCTGCCCCTCTCACGTGCAGACGATCGTTTCACTGCCCCCTCTCACATGCACATGGTTGTGTCACCTGCCCCGTCTAACGTGAACCTGGTCGTGTCACCTGCCATCTCTGACGTGCTGATGGTAGTGTCACCTTACCACTCCGACGTGCACATGGTCATGTCACCTGC
>NW_008413363.1:0-277 GCF_000622305.1 Nannospalax galili | reverse complement strand
TACTGACCTGTCAGCTGCCCACGTGCTTCAAGGCCCACAGGCAGAGAACGCCCAACTGTCCTGGGGGCTTTCTTTAGCTCAGTCCTTGCTGTTGATGCAGTCTATTCAATTGCTTCCTGCTGTTCACCCTATTCAGCAACGTGGACCTAGCACACCCCCCATCCAGTCCTTCATCTGGACCTGCTCCTGTCCTTTCCCCTCTGCAGCTGGACTCAGCTCCACAGCTTCACTCTCAAACCTGTGACACTCACAGCCTCGGCTGCTTCTTCCGGTCTTA
>NW_008413362.1:0-277 GCF_000622305.1 Nannospalax galili | reverse complement strand
CCCAGGATATTGGGGCTCTCTCTTTTAGGTTCTTAATCTTGTTAATAAAAGCATTTAGAAATGAATTTGGATGGAAACTCAAGGACAGTTTAATTAGAATTTTGAAGAAAAGCAGCAGGTCAGTTGTGAATCCTGACAGCTGCCAGGATAAGGGAAATGCTGTGAGGAAGAAAGCCTTGCTATTTGTAAGCAGCCACGTGGCAGACAGGCAGTCACATGGCAGAATGGTGTGTCACTTCAGAGAAAAAGGGTGAGAAAGACAAGGGTATCTGGGAAA
>NW_008413361.1:0-277 GCF_000622305.1 Nannospalax galili | reverse complement strand
AGAAAAGAAACTACTCACCATGGTTATTAATCCATCTACCTCACTTTGCATTGGAGAACCAAAGTAGTTTGCACTGGGCAGTCTATCACAGTTTCTATGGTTCCTCTCCACTAGCTGATGCTTCAAGGAGAGGTTTCAGGCTTTTGTGCTACTCTTTGACATGGGAGCTTGTATACCCAATCCATTCCTCCACCTTGCCTTTCTCAATAAATCTTTATTAGACCACAATCACACACACATTCATTTCCATTCTTCCTGTGGCTGCCTTCACACTGTA
>NW_008413360.1:0-277 GCF_000622305.1 Nannospalax galili | reverse complement strand
CCCACCCAGAGATAAGTGCTCTGCAGCCCCTTCCTCCCTGCACATTAGAAAACTGTAAGTTTCTGTGTCAATCACCATCTACTGCATAAGGAAACTTCTCCGGTGAAAGTTTAACGATGCTAATCTTCAACAGTGGGTGAGCACCTGACTCAGCACAGTTTATTCCAATCAGCCCTCCTGGGACTGGGAGTCCATCTTATTATGAGGGTACCGCATTTACATCTCACAGGAAGGGGCCATAGCTCCAGATCACAAGTGGGGAACCTGAGCTCCAGCT
>NW_008413359.1:0-277 GCF_000622305.1 Nannospalax galili | reverse complement strand
TGTGAATCAAGAAGCTAAGGGCCCAATGACAGCATGCCTATTCTAAACAGGCAATGAAGGGTAGTTGGAGGGAGAACAGACTTTGAAGGAGATAGAGCAGGACTTGGTCCAGAAACTCTATTGAGTGAATACATAAAGTTTACTTAATTTATCAAAGCCTCTGAATCCTTATCAGTAAAACTGGCAGAAAATATGCCTCTTAACAGGTCCATGAGGAGACTACAAGAAATATTTGGGAAATTCAAGGTTAATGAAATTACAAAATAGAGGAGTCTGG
>NW_008413358.1:0-277 GCF_000622305.1 Nannospalax galili | reverse complement strand
TCCAGTGGATGAACTTGCACTGAGGGACATCTGGGGACACAAACTTGACTTGCTAGGCCTTGACATATATTACAGAATGCCTCAAATCGGGGATCAGGGCAAAGAGGGACTATGGAAGGGCATGGATGGGGGCATGAAGGACTATGGAAGGGAATGGATCTTAATCAAATATGATTAAGATGTACCTTATTAATTACACAAAAATTCAATAAAAATATGCATTGAGGAATGTCCTAGTTTGTTTCTTCATTGCTGTGACAAAACACTCTGACCAATA
>NW_008413357.1:0-274 GCF_000622305.1 Nannospalax galili | reverse complement strand
AAAAAAAAAAAATAGAATCACTATGGCAATAAATACAGCAGTCAGTTTGTAATGTATATGAAAAATGAAGGCTATAAAACATTAAAAATTTGTTTTTTGAGAATTTCATACATGAGTATTATATTTACATAATTTCTACCCCTCCCTCTCACCCCTCCAACTTGTCTCATATCCATCTCCTCCACTCCCTCTCAATTTCATGATCTCTTCTTTATTGCTGATACATATATACATGCTGGTGTGTGTGTGTGTGTGTGTGTGTGTGTGTGTGTGT
>NW_008413356.1:0-277 GCF_000622305.1 Nannospalax galili | reverse complement strand
GCTGTGTTTTCCAACACATTGAATACAGGCCCCATGTGGATACTGGTCATTTGGACTGTGTATAGTCTAAACAAAAACATGTTTTAACTAGGCAATACATACAAGGTTTTGAAAAATGAAAGCAATGAAAGCAAAATGCAAATGCACACTAATAATTTATTATCAGTTGTGTAGAAATAATATCAATATCATCTTAATTATTATCACATTTATAGTAATATTTGCACACACATAATATAGTATGGCATACATTATATTAATAATATGGTTACTTTTA
>NW_008413355.1:0-277 GCF_000622305.1 Nannospalax galili | reverse complement strand
ATCGATGGTAACTTAGAGCTGGTAGCAACCTAGTCCAGCCTCTTCTGGATATCCCAGTTTGCACTGAAATGTCAGATGTGATTCCCATGTTTTTTCTGTTATATGTAACTTGCTTTTCTCTAGCGATTTTCAGTATCCTCTCTTTGTTCTGTACAGTTAGTGTTTTTACTATGATATGCTATGCAGAGCTCTGTTAGGGTCCTGTCTAACTGGCATTCTGTGAGCGTCTTATATAGGCATGTTTTTTTCTTAACTTACTTTTTCTTTTCTTTGGGGA
>NW_008413354.1:0-277 GCF_000622305.1 Nannospalax galili | reverse complement strand
TGACACGACCATGTGCACGTTAGAGTGGGGAGGTGACAAGACCATCTGCACGCAGAGGGGGCAGGTGACACAACCATGGGAACATCAGAGGGGTCAGGTAACACGACCATCAGAATTTCAGAGGGGCAGGTGACACGACCATCTGTGCAGTAGAGAGGGCAGTTGACACGACCACCTCCACATCAGACAGGGCAGGTTACATGACCATCTGCATGTCAGAGAGTGAAGGTGAGACGACAATCTTCACGTCAGATGGGGCAGGTGACACGACCATCTG
>NW_008413353.1:0-277 GCF_000622305.1 Nannospalax galili | reverse complement strand
CAGGGAAGCCCCATTCCCTCTCACTCTATTCTTCCACTGAGAAAAAACAAAATTGTCTCAGCCATGAATTCTAGTAGCAGAGGTCAGAGGCTCCTCTTTACTTTCCAAATATCATGTTACTATGCGGGAACTCTCTCACTGCAGCTTCTCAAGTGTTTAAGGGGAGTTAGACTTTCCTCATAGCAATCTTCTGAGGTGCCCACCTCCCTCCCCCAGCTCCACTTCTAGAGGTTTTCCTGAAGTTGCTTTCTGCCCTTTGCCTGACATCCATCTCTCC
>NW_008413352.1:0-277 GCF_000622305.1 Nannospalax galili | reverse complement strand
GGATGTCCACGATCCCAGCATCTGTTGAAGAGGCTGTCCTTTCTCCAGAATTTGTTTTTGGCAATGTTGTTGTGAATCAGTCAACTGTAGCTGTGTGGATTATACTGACAGCTTATTTATGGGGAAGATTCAGGAATGTTCTTTAGAAATTTATTAATAAGTTTTTCCTTAAACTTTTGGTTACTCAAGCTGAAGTCTTCAAGTTTCCTAACAAACCAACAGCAGAGTTAGGGAAAAACATAGCTCACTTTTGGCATTTCACTTCTTTTCTTTCTTT
>NW_008413351.1:0-277 GCF_000622305.1 Nannospalax galili | reverse complement strand
TTTATTTACTTTTATGTGTATGAGTATTTTGTCTGCATATATGTAAGTGTACCACATGTGTGCAGTGCTCCTGGGGGCCAGAAGAGGGCATCAGATTCCCTGGAAATGGAGTTAAGGATGGTTGTTACCAGACATGTGGTTGCTGGGAACCAAACCAGAGTCCTCTGCAAGAGCAGTCAGTCTCTTAACCAATGAGCTGTCTCTCTAGCCCCTAGTCTTGGTTTTAATGAAATGTAAATGAAGTTAGTAGTACATCTTTTCATTAATAATGTTTTTT
>NW_008413350.1:0-277 GCF_000622305.1 Nannospalax galili | reverse complement strand
CTAGGTAGTGATGAAGAGCTAGAAGCTGATGTGGCAGTGCCCGGAACACACCCCACTGCACCAGGTGGACTGGAACTTTCATTTTACATCTAAGGGTTTGGGGCTCTGGAAGTTTCCAATTCTGAACAAACAGATATGGTAGTTTTCCATCTATGAAGCAAAAGGTCCCAGACTTTTGTCCTTTGAGCTTGGAGCCTCTGATTTTTTCCATGGGACATGAGGGTTTCATCACATCCCCATCTGGAAAGAGATGCCCCAGGCCCCTACCTTCTAATCT
>NW_008413349.1:0-277 GCF_000622305.1 Nannospalax galili | reverse complement strand
GGAAAATGGAAAGGAAGCATGGAGGTAAAGGGAAGGAAAGAGCCCAAGAGAAGGGGATATTAGGGAACAGATGTTACCAAGGGGGAAATGGGGACATTTAACTGGGAAAGAAGGAGGGAAGGACATGCAGGGAGCTGCACGAGTAAAGGGGAAGAAGGAACTCAAGAGAGGGGGGATAATAAGAGACAGGTATTACCAAGGGAAAAATGGGGGGGCACTCAAACGGAGGAGGGAGGAGACAGGTTCGACAGGGAGAGAAAGAGGAGAGATAAATAAA
>NW_008413348.1:0-277 GCF_000622305.1 Nannospalax galili | reverse complement strand
TTTGTTTAAGCATTAGGATTATGTTTAGTGTTAAGTTTAAGTCTAGGATTAGTTTTAGGGTTAGAGCAAGGGTTGTGGTTAGGTATAGAGGTGGGTTTAGAGTTAGGGTAACGTTACAGTTGGGTTTAAGTTTAAGATTAGTGTTAGGTTAAGTGTTAAGTGTTTGGGTAGGTTTAGTTTAGGATTATGTTTATGGTTAGGTCTATGGCTAGAATTTGATTAGGTTTATGGCTAGCACATGTGTTAGGGTTAGGGTTCAGTCAAAGGTTAATATTAG
>NW_008413347.1:0-277 GCF_000622305.1 Nannospalax galili | reverse complement strand
CTGGAACTGGAGTTATGGACAGTTATTAGCTGCCATGTGGGTGCTGGGATATAGAGCCATATTTTATTTATTATTTTTATTTTATGTGTTTGAGGGTCTTACCTGCATTGTGTGCAAGTGCACCCATGTCACGCAATGCCCCTGGAAGTTAGAAGAGGGTGTCAGATTCCCTGAAACTGGAGTTACAGACAGTTGTTTGCGGCCATGTAGGAGCTGGGAATCGAATCTGGGTCCTTTGCAAGAGCAGCCAGTGCTTTTAACTGCTGAGCCATCTCTC
>NW_008413346.1:0-276 GCF_000622305.1 Nannospalax galili | reverse complement strand
GGGTGGATATGGGGAGTGCAGATAGGGGAGAGAGTCAAACTTGATCAAGGTGTATTTATAAAATGCATAAAATTCAATTAAAATCAAAACCACACACACACACACACACACACACACACACACACAATTATCCTATAAAAGACAGGCTTTCTTGTGGCATTTTCATTAGAAGCTTTGGGTGATGTCCCCACACACCTCTTCCTCACCCCTCATCTCCCTGCCTGCCTTTCCTGCTTTACCCTTCCACTTCCCAATATATCCATCTTCTGCTTTCAC
>NW_008413345.1:0-277 GCF_000622305.1 Nannospalax galili | reverse complement strand
CCATCAAAATGTTGCAATATGACTTCACAATGTTCCATTGTGTCATCACAGGGCTTCAATATGACATCATAATTCTCCATGGTGCCTTCACAATGTTACAATATGACATCACAATGTTTCATTGTGACATCACAGTGCTCCAATATGACATCACAATTCTCCAATGCACTAACAGTTTCGCCCCATATGTAATTATATTGCTGAAATGTGAAAACACAATGTTACTATATGACTTCACAATTTCCAATGTGACATCACAAAGCTCCATTGTGACATC
>NW_008413344.1:0-276 GCF_000622305.1 Nannospalax galili | reverse complement strand
CCTGGAACCCACATAAAAACGTTAGGTGCAGTGGTGTTTGCTTGTAGTCCCAGCACTGGGAAGACAGAGACAGGAGGCTCCCTGGGGCTCACTGGCTAGCCAGCCCAGCCTAATTGGTGAGCTCCAGGCTAATGAGAGACCCAGTCTTAAGGCAATGGGTGCTGTTTCTGAGGATGACACTTGAAAATGTCCATCTGGTCTCTACACCCACACAAATGCAAGAATAACTGCCCCACACATGCACACACACACACACACACACACACACACACACAC
>NW_008413343.1:0-277 GCF_000622305.1 Nannospalax galili | reverse complement strand
TAATAAAGTTTTTACTTGTGGGGCTGGAGAGATGGCTCAGCGGTCAAGAGCACTAGCTGCTCTTGCAGAGGACCAGGGTTTGGTTCCCAGACCCACATGGCAGCTAAGAGCTGTCCAGAACTCCAGGTCCATTGAATCTTACACCCTCTTCTGACCTCTGCGCAGGCATTGCATGGCATAGGTTCACTTACATGCATGCAGGTGTTGTACGATTTGGGTACACTTTCACGGGTGCACTTACACACATGCAGGCAATGCACTCATACACATAAAATAA
>NW_008413342.1:0-277 GCF_000622305.1 Nannospalax galili | reverse complement strand
TTAAAGGGAGTTACCACATAACAGGGAGAAATTGCCCTTTCTAGGCATCATCGGAGAAAAAGAAATACCAGGAATCAGCCCCCTCTCTAGAAGCTGTTGACCAGGGCTCCCATGGACCCTCAAGCAATACTGGCCATGGCACCTGCTGTTGGTTACCCACAATAACTGGATGGTAGCACCCTGGTGCTGAAGACACTAAGTACATGAGGTGTAGAACGAACAAGGGTAAATCAAGCTGGTGCTGACTTTGGAGCCTCATCTCCACTGGAAGCAGTGC
>NW_008413341.1:0-277 GCF_000622305.1 Nannospalax galili | reverse complement strand
AATGGAAATTGAAAATGTAACTGCTGAAAGTTTACAAAAATACGAAAAAAAGAACCTTAAAATATTCATGTCCTTAGTTTGGCATTTCTCTAAATCACCCACCATTATCAGGATAGGATGTTAGTTAAAAAGCTTTATATTTTTATAATCATTATTATATTCACATATATGTTCACAGGAAAATATCAGGAGTCAGGATAATTCTTTTTATACTAATTATGTCTTATTTTCTACTTTTGATAATGAACAATTATTATTATCTCTAATGTCAAAGAGT
>NW_008413340.1:0-277 GCF_000622305.1 Nannospalax galili | reverse complement strand
CAAGAACAACCAGTGTTCTTAACCGCTGAGCCATCTCTCCAGCCCCATATTATTCAAGTTTTAAGAGAATGTAAACGTATTAATTATTGAAGTGCGTAATATTCCTAATTATCATTGCTGAGTTCTTTAAACATGGCAAATTTCTGACAGCCTGAGTAGAAAAATGAGATGAAGAAAGCAAGAACCCTAATCATGATCATTTTCACGGAGCATTTGACTGTCAGCTAGAGAAAATTCCTGCAGCGTGCCAGGCAGCAGGTGAGCATTCACTACAACC
>NW_008413339.1:0-277 GCF_000622305.1 Nannospalax galili | reverse complement strand
GGAGGGAGGGAGACAAAACATTGTAATAATTATAATATTCACTGAAGAATTAAAATTAAATATCAAATTTTCATGCAGTTTGGTATTCTGGCTCATAGGGATAATTTGACAAATTACCCATAAAATACTTACCTCTTGGGACTGGACAAGATGGTTCAGTGGTTAAGAATAGTGACTGCTCTGGCAGAGGACCCAGGTTCAGTTCCCAGCACCCACATGGCGACTAACAACTGACCATAACTCCAGTTCCAGAGGATCCAATGCCCTCTTCTGATCT
>NW_008413338.1:0-277 GCF_000622305.1 Nannospalax galili | reverse complement strand
AAGCATTCTCTTTAATAAAGAGCTGGATCAAGGTAGCATTCCATGTCGGTTTAGGGATATTTATCTCTAAGGCCCCTCATTGCGGACCAGGCTGCTGTACTGGTTAGCTTTGTCATCGCTGTGACCAAACACCTGGCGGAAACAACTTATAGGAGAAAAGATTTATGTTTGTTTTACAGTTTCAGAGATATCAGTCCATCATGGTAGGAGGGTCTGGTGCAGCAGAGCAGTTGATATCATGGCTACTGGGAAGCAGAGAAAGGGAAGAAAGAAAGAA
>NW_008413337.1:0-277 GCF_000622305.1 Nannospalax galili | reverse complement strand
AGCACTCGGGAGACAGAGGCAGGAGGATTGCCATGAGTTCAAGGCCAGCTTCGGCTACAGAGTAAGACTTCTCAAAATTAATTAATAAATAATAAATAAATATGTAAAATTAAAAAATACAAGCCAGAAAAAAATAACAACTTACATCTTTATATTGTCCAAAAAAATCTAGAAATGAGTAATTCCCAGGGAAACTGTATTAATTAAAATTAAAGCATAGGGGCTGGAGAGATGGCTCAGGGGTAAAAGCACTGGCAGCTCTTGCAGAGGACCTGGG
>NW_008413336.1:0-277 GCF_000622305.1 Nannospalax galili | reverse complement strand
TCTTAAACTTTACAACTGATGAACTTCAAAAATAGTATCTCAATAACCCCTATTATACTAACATCTGTATTTTTAAGTTTTAGTATTATTATTGTATATCTGAGGTGTGTTTGGTGGGGCACATACCCGCTGGCATGGGTGGGGGTCAGAGGACAACTTGGTGGAGTTCGCTCTCCCCTTCCACTTCATGGGAGTTCTAGGGATTGAACTCAGCTCCCCGGGCGTGTGCAGCAAGCACCTTTACCAGCTGAGCCATGTCACCTGCCCAGTTCCTTCA
>NW_008413335.1:0-277 GCF_000622305.1 Nannospalax galili | reverse complement strand
TTTCATTTTACAGTTTTGTTTGACTGATAGGGACTAGAATTCCTGTAAATCATGTGATCAGCCCTGTAAGGGAGGGGTAGTTGATTCCCTGGGGTTAGGGGGCCATCTTGTGTCCTAAAAAGCAAAGGAACATACTCCAATATCTCCCCCTTTTTGTCTAAAAGATGGGCTACTTTGATGTCCAAACTGGGGGTCCGAACTGGGGCCGTGGCAAGACGGGTGTGATATGAAGAAGGAAGAGGTCTACTGGATGAAGCAATTTGGGGCATTGGCTAGA
>NW_008413334.1:0-276 GCF_000622305.1 Nannospalax galili | reverse complement strand
TGCCTGAGCTGCCCCAGACCACCACCTCTGGCCACTCAGGCTCATTCTGGGGGTGGGCTGTGTGCAGGGTTCCTGAAGGCTTCCCAGGCAATCAGTGCTGCTTTGGCAGAGGGGCCAAGGAGCCATGGGCTCCGCGTCAAGGCAGAGATGAAGGGGGTCATGTCAGTCCCCACTTCCCTCATCTCTCCCTCCCTCTCCATTTTTCTGTCTTCTCTCCTCTCCTCTCCCCTCCCCCCATTCTCTCTCTCTCTCTCTCTCTCTCTCTCTCTCTCTCTC
>NW_008413333.1:0-277 GCF_000622305.1 Nannospalax galili | reverse complement strand
TGTGTGTGTGTATGTGTGTGTGTGTGTCTATGTGGAGGGTATATGCATGTGAGTGCAGGTGCCAATGGAGGCTTTTGGGGCCCCTGGAGCTTGAGTTACCTGTAGTTCTGAGCCACAATCCACAGTCTTAACAGCTGAGTCAACTCTGGGTCCCATAATTAATCTACCTTTAAAGCTATATACAAAGTAGTCTGCTTCATTATGCCATATTCACACATACATACATAAAAGGTGCATACATACATGCACACATACATACATGCACACATACACACAT
>NW_008413332.1:0-277 GCF_000622305.1 Nannospalax galili | reverse complement strand
GTGTATTCCCTTCCTTATTGGATTTAATGTATTAGGTCTTATGTTGAGGGCTTTGATTCATTTTGGGGTGATGTTTGTGCAGGCTGAGAGATAGGAATCTACGTTCATTCTACATGTAGCTATCCAGTTTGACTAGCACCATTTATTGAAACATCTCTTTTGTCCAATGTGTGTTTCTGCACCCCTTTAAGAAAATCAGATGACTATAAATATTGAACCAACAATGCATCACCTCCACAAAATTATGATTACCAGTTGTGGGTTGGATATGAAGTAC
>NW_008413331.1:0-277 GCF_000622305.1 Nannospalax galili | reverse complement strand
CTACAAGATATAGGTGTAGGAAAGGATTTTCTAAACCAGGTATCAATTGCTTAGGAAACAAGGTAAAGAATAAACAAATAGGACCCCATTAAACTAAAACGCTTCTGTATATCAGAGGAGGCAACCAGCGAAGTGAAGAGAAAACCCACAGAATGGGAGAAAATCTACACCAGTGACACGTCCAACAGAGGTTTAATATCCAGAATATATAAAGAACTGAAAAAACGAATCAAGACAAGAAGTAACCCAATTAAAAGATGGGCTGAGGAGCTGAACA
>NW_008413330.1:0-277 GCF_000622305.1 Nannospalax galili | reverse complement strand
GTGAACACTATTTTCCCATGTGCCATTCTATTGCTCCAATGCACTATTGCACTGTTACAATATGACTACAAAATGCTCCATTGTGACAACACAATGTTCCAAGGTGATATCACAATGCTCGAATGTATAGCACTATCGCCCCACGTGTATTATATTGCAAGACTTCATCATCACAATGTTGTAATATGACATCACAATGCTTTAATCTGCGAACACCATAGATCCCTGTGCTGGTATATTGCTCCAATATGCCAACAATGTTACAATATGACTTCTG
>NW_008413329.1:0-277 GCF_000622305.1 Nannospalax galili | reverse complement strand
ACAAGTTGGGCCTAGTTACTCAGGTGTTAGAAACCCTACAAAAGACCACAAGGGGAGGGAGCCGAGACTTGCAGCAGCAGGGCCACTCTGTCCTTTGGCTAGAGGAGAGGGGGAGACTGTTAACTGCATAACATTCTTTAAGAAATATTTTATATTAATTAACGAGTAAGTATATTTATGGGACATTGTATGACGTTTCAATGTGTATTGAACAGATCAAGGTAATGGTCTATCAATTTCCTTGAACATTTATCATTTCTTTGTGTTGGAATCACTC
>NW_008413328.1:0-277 GCF_000622305.1 Nannospalax galili | reverse complement strand
GGCGCCTCAGACAGCATCATCGAAGTTTCCAAATGCCTGTAAAAATGCACACACTCTGAAATTTGGGTGACACACGCGCACACGCACATTATCAACATTTAAAAATAATATCTGAGAATTGGTTTGTTAGTCACAGATTGTGTTTCCTTCGCCTGAGCAAATAACCTACAGTTAACCCATACCATGCTGGCAAGCCTAGGTAAACCAGGAGACTGACTCCCCTCTCAAAATCGTCCGAGTGAGTTAATTATTGGGTAGAAAGATAAGGGAAAAAAGT
>NW_008413327.1:0-277 GCF_000622305.1 Nannospalax galili | reverse complement strand
ACACACGAAAATAGGAGTGATTATTTAGAAAGAAGATGGGACTCATAGGGCTAGAATGAGAATAATAGAGGATAACTGGGGAGGAGAGAAAAATCTCATCACAATACATGTATAATTATTAAAAAATATCTGGGGGCAAAATGGAAAGTGAGATTGTGGTTCTTTAAGTTCACAGTGGAACGTCTAACTTGCTTTAAAATTTAAATTGGATTTACTTTTATTTTGATTTTTGGTCTTTTGAGACAGGGTCTCCCTGTAGCCCCAGCTGTCCTGGATT
>NW_008413326.1:0-277 GCF_000622305.1 Nannospalax galili | reverse complement strand
GGTATATTTACACAGTGGAGTTCTACTCAGTAGTACGGAAAGATGAAATACACATGGTGTGTTTGATTCACCACAGTTCACCACAGTCCTCATCCTCCTCAAACTCCTCCATTCTTGTCAGTCTTAATCCCACAATTTAAAAAGTGGCACGACATCCAGCTTTTATTTATCCCCTGCTGAAGTTTCCCACCATGATTCTCTCTTCCTGGACTGAGCACTTATCCATAGGGAAGTTTCTTGACTCCTACATAATTCTAGAGTAATGGTAATTGCACTA
>NW_008413325.1:0-277 GCF_000622305.1 Nannospalax galili | reverse complement strand
AATTCTAATAGCCAACAAAGTAGACTTTGAATTAAAATGAATCAGAAGAGGTACACTAGGTCACTTCATTCTGATCAAGGGGACATTTGACAAAGAAGATATGAACATATGTGCACCAAAATCTGGTGTACCTAATTTCATAAAGAGTGCTAAAGGTCTTCAAGAAACAGATCAACCCTGACTCACCAATAGTAGATGACTTTACTTCATTATCTCCAATAGGCAGATCAACAGGATAAAGAATTAACAGAGAGATGTCTGAATTAAATGATATCAT
>NW_008413324.1:0-277 GCF_000622305.1 Nannospalax galili | reverse complement strand
CTGCTCTACATAGTGAGTTCTGGGCCAGCTGGGGCTACAGGGAGACCCTGTATCAAAAAGATTTTTAAAAAATTGACTTTTACTTTCATTCTCTAAACAAACAAATATTGCTATTATTATCTAAATAAACTAAGATGATTATATAAGTTTTTAGAATTTTTTTTGCATAACTACCAGAAACTTTAAATATTTCCCTCCCCTACTAGATAAAATAAGTAATAAATAAATATACTTAAAGAAAAAAAACTTCAAAATAAAATAATCCAAAACTGGTCAT
>NW_008413323.1:0-277 GCF_000622305.1 Nannospalax galili | reverse complement strand
GATCCAGCTCGCACCAGTCCCGAGCTGTCAGACCGCATCATTGCATCATTGAGCATGCAGTCCTCGCCGGATCCAGCAGTACGTGTATGTCCCGAGCAGTCAGACTACATCGTTCCATCATTGCATATGCAGTGGCTCCCGATCCAGCACGAATCAGTCCCAAAATGTCAGACCGCATCATTCCATCATTGCGCATGCAGTGCGTGCTGATTCAGTACGGGTCAGTGCCGAGCTGTCAAACCCGCATAGTTCCATCACTGCACATGCAGTCCTCACC
>NW_008413322.1:0-277 GCF_000622305.1 Nannospalax galili | reverse complement strand
AAAAAAATTGTGTATATATGTGGAGATCTACAAATGTATGGGGTTACAGGCCATTGTGAGTCACCTGATGTGGGTGCTGGGAATCAAACTAAGGTCTTCTGCAAGAGCAGCAAGTGCTCTTGACCACTGAGCCACCTCTCTAGGCTCTCTTCTTTCTTACATTCAGGTTTATAAGCTTTTGTGAATGAAAGAATGTATTACCTGGACAACACACAACACATTTATGAGTCTTGTAAGAGTGTAATAACCCATAAATCCTAAACCACATTAAGATATA
>NW_008413321.1:0-277 GCF_000622305.1 Nannospalax galili | reverse complement strand
TCTGACGTGTTTCCATAGTCAAAGTAAAAATAAACTCATACTGGTGGATCTTCTGCTGCCCTCCCACTCCTGACACACTTTGGTCAGTATTTTGATGCCAAATGGTATGGATGTCTCCTGGGCAGCAGCCACTCACAGGCTCCAGAGGGCAATTTGTCAACCTAGTTCTAGCATCAAAGGCTAGCCCACGAATCTGGTGACTTGCAGCCTATACAGGATGCCTTGCCATATGGCATCTCTGTCTGTGTAGCTCAACAAGGCCAACAGTCACTTATGC
>NW_008413320.1:0-277 GCF_000622305.1 Nannospalax galili | reverse complement strand
GCCAGTCTTTCAGCTCAGAGAGTATGGTATGATTCCCAATGTAATGTAGGCTCCACAAGGGCATTAGGAAGCTGGCTCAGCAGTTAAGAACATTTACTGCTCTTCGAGAGAATCCAGTTTCATTTCCCCACACCTCCATGACTGCTTACAACATGTTGTAACTGGATTTCCCAGGCATCAAAATTCTCTTGACTTGCTGGGACCTGACACTCACATGGTACATATATACCCATGCAGGGTGACACTAATATCTATAAAATAAAAATAAATTTTTACT
>NW_008413319.1:0-277 GCF_000622305.1 Nannospalax galili | reverse complement strand
AGAAAATTTCTTCTTTATATCCTTATTTAAACATACTTTCATTAATGCTTTTGGTTGCCCATTATCTTGTGCTTCTTTAGTTTTCTCTAAAGCTTTCCACTCCCCATCACGTATCTGTCCTCCATGCAGGCTTTAAAGTTACATTACATCATGGTTCTGTCCTAAAGCTTCTATTTTGGTAAATTCCTTTAGGGGACACTGTCTTCCCAAGCAGAATCTTGGTAACCACTAACAACTCCCAAATCCTAATAACTTATTTATTAATTGGTCACATAGA
>NW_008413318.1:0-277 GCF_000622305.1 Nannospalax galili | reverse complement strand
AAACAAATAAACAAAACCCCCCAAAAAACAACAGAACAGAACAGCATAATATACATATTTTGGCACTTGGTTGCAAAATATTTTCTGAACATTGAATAAAAGAATATACTTTTGAATATATAAAAACTTAAGAAAGGGTTTCTTCAATAAATATTGAGATCAAACAACAGAAAGGAGGAAAAATATTACAAGTTATTGATAAGCAATACCTTGTTTAAAAACCATGTAGCAAGTACCTGCACAACACATATACACATTCATATATATATATATATAT
>NW_008413317.1:0-277 GCF_000622305.1 Nannospalax galili | reverse complement strand
ACCTTTAATCCTAGCACTTGGGAGGCAGAGGCAGGTGAATCTCTATGAGATCGTGGCCAACCTGGTCTACATATTGAGTTCCAGGCAGCAGGAGCTACAAACCCTCCCCTCAAAAGTATTAGGAATAAACTAGCAATTCTTAACCCTGGCTATACATTGCAATCACTTTGTGGAGGCTAAAACCAACCACCTAACCATACATTCAAACACCCAACCAGTCAACTAGCCAAGCAGACAGGCAAAGCAGGCAGATAGACAACCCAGCCAACTCAACCAG
>NW_008413316.1:0-277 GCF_000622305.1 Nannospalax galili | reverse complement strand
TTTCTTTTGAGTCCAGGACTTCAGCCCCCAAAATGTGCCACACACATTCAGAGTGGGTCTTCCCAACTCAGTTATACCCATCTGGACCCTTACAGAGAGAGATGTGATGATTAATTTAAGACTGTGTGCTAGAGCTGGGCAGGGTGGAACACACATGCAATCCCAGCAATTAAGAACCAAAGGCAGGGATGTTCCAAGTTTGAGTTTCAGGCCAGCCTGGACCAGCCTGGGTTATACACTGAAACCACGTATGAGCATCTCTCAAAATGTCCTGTAA
>NW_008413315.1:0-277 GCF_000622305.1 Nannospalax galili | reverse complement strand
CAATGGGGTCACAAACATGTTCCATCTAACTTAGGGAGCCACAAACTTTCATCCTCTCATTAGGTTTCATTTGATCTTCTCCCTCTAACATGAAGGCCTTGAGATATTCTCCCCTGCCCAAGTGAGTCTTGGACTTGTTCTCATCTGTCTATGGAGGCCTTAACCACATTCTGTCTCACTAAGGAGACCTGAAGTCCTCCGAAACAGTCCAAGGTGATGTGGGATTCCAGTCATTTACACAAGAGACATTAGCCCTCTACCCAAAGTGTCCTGACCT
>NW_008413314.1:0-277 GCF_000622305.1 Nannospalax galili | reverse complement strand
AGGGAGGCGTTCCCACCTCCATTAACAAAACAATTCACCTGTGTTTCATTTGAGAAACAAAAAATGTTTCTTCTCCAATCCTCCATTGGAAGATTGATAAGGTCTATGTATTAGTGTTTTTTGTATGTCTATTTGATTTATTTATGCCTTCTAAAGTTCATATCTTTTAAATATATTTTATTTATTATTTTAAAAATATTTTATCTATTATTTTTATTATTATATTTGTGTATGAGTGTATTGTCTGCATGTAAGTGCACCCATATCATGCAATGCC
>NW_008413313.1:0-277 GCF_000622305.1 Nannospalax galili | reverse complement strand
GAGTAATTTTGGATGTGAAAGGCAGTTCTTACTTAGGCTTTGGAATTTTTTGTGATTCTGTCTTTTAGTATTCTGTTCAATACTAGCTGCATGTAGGCACACAATAAACTGTAAATTATGTTAGATGTTAGGTAAAATTTTCGCAGTGTATGTGCATAGAATAAAAGTTCAGCCAATATTAGTCATAAATTTTTGATGGTTTTCAGTTCTGCTTTGCAGTATAGGCCAGAAATTCAGGCCACATCATGTGCAGACTTTAAATATTAGATGAGATAAA
>NW_008413312.1:0-277 GCF_000622305.1 Nannospalax galili | reverse complement strand
GTTTTCCATTCAGGCTGCCTGTCTGCCTCTGAGAACCAGCAGATGGGAACCATATGTCCTGTCTTCATACTTAAAGGAATATTTCATGTATTATTTTATTTTATATGTGTGATTGTATTGTCTGCACGTAAGTGAACCCAAAAAGTGCAGTGCTCACCGAGGTCAGAAGTGGGCAACGGATTCCCCTGGAACTGGAGTTGCCGATTGTTGTTAGCTGCCATGTGGATACTGGGAATAAAATCCTGGTCCTCTGCAAGAGCAGTCAGTGCTCTTAACC
>NW_008413311.1:0-277 GCF_000622305.1 Nannospalax galili | reverse complement strand
AATTAGTTGCATTTCTCTCATTTTGTGTAGGTAAATTTGGGGTTCAAATGAATTGTCCAGTTCAAAAGAGAACCAATAGTGCCCGATCTGTTTTCCCTACATTTAACACTCCTGGTAGACAAAACTACAAATTAATAATTTACTGTATATGGGGGCTTGGAAAAACATTTATCTAATTTTTACCTTATTTCTTATATACTGCCTGCTTTATAGATTTTAATGCTACTCATAAGTACACAAGTACACTTTATGTATAAAAACTTGCAATTGACATAGA
>NW_008413310.1:0-277 GCF_000622305.1 Nannospalax galili | reverse complement strand
ATTTCGTTGGTTGGACTTTGTTGGTTGTTCATTTGTTTGTTTTGAGACAGGGCCTCCCTGTAGCCCTAACTGGCCTGGAACTTGCTATGTGGCCCAAGCTGTCCTCGATCTCACAGAGATCACAAACCCCAGTTATCACTGTCATCACTAATAGATGACGCTGAGGGAATATGATTGAATACAATAGGAATGTAGAAATTCCAAAATCGTGCAAGGAGGTGAAGACAGAGCTACGCGGTACAAACGAAGGTGGGCAGCTGAGGCTCTGAGACGCGAA
>NW_008413309.1:0-277 GCF_000622305.1 Nannospalax galili | reverse complement strand
TTCACCTGCCCCATCTCACTTGCACATGGTCCTGTCACCTGCCCCCTCTGATGTGAAGATGGTGGTGTTACATGCCCCCTCTGACGTGCAAATCGAAGTGTCCCCTCCCGCCTCTGACGTGCACATGGTCGTGTCACCTGCCCCCGCTGACTTGAAGATAGTCATGTCACCAGCACCCTCTGACCTGCAGATGCTCGTATCACCTGCCCCATCTGACATGCAGATAGTTGTGTCATCTTCCCCACTGACATGCAAATGGTAGTGTCACCTGCCCCCT
>NW_008413308.1:0-277 GCF_000622305.1 Nannospalax galili | reverse complement strand
CAGAGGACCTGGGTTTGATTCCCAGAACCCACTTGGTGGCTAACAACCATCTGTAATTCCAGGTCCAGGGGATCCAATGCTCTCTTCTGACCTCCGTGGACATTTCATGACATGGGTGCACTTACATACATGCAGGGAATACACTTATACACATAATATAAATAAATAAATAAAGCTATAAGCTCCATTATCCTTATAAAGAAGCATCTGGTTAACTCAATGATTTTTTTTCTCTCAGAATTTTATCCAGTTTGAGATGCCTTGCTGATGGTGAAAA
>NW_008413307.1:0-277 GCF_000622305.1 Nannospalax galili | reverse complement strand
TGATTTTCAGCTCCAGCTGACCAATATACATTTGTCCCAGTTAAAGTAAAATGTTAACTTCCACAGATTCTTCATTCAAATATTTCATACAAATGGCCCAATAGTCTTTGAGTGAACCTCAAAGCTTCCTCTGAAACCTCAGAAGCCAGGCCTGTGTTATCTGCATTCTTTCAGCGTTCTTATCTCAAGTTTCCCACAAAACAGCCCATTAAGCTCTAGATACTCAATGACTTTTCCAGTCTGAATTTTCAAATGCTTGCATAATCTTCCTCAAAAC
>NW_008413306.1:0-277 GCF_000622305.1 Nannospalax galili | reverse complement strand
CAGGTGGCTGAGAAGTTGCTCATATGAACTTACAACAATAGTGACAGCAGGTACAAGACCCATGCAAGCTCAAACCAGACTAAAACCCAGCATAGAAGTGGGGAAATGGATAACAAACCACAAACTTAGCTGATAAAACTTTGGCAATAGATAACTACTAGAAGAGGGAGAGTTGGTCTCATTTAAGTGCATGATGCTAGATAAATGAACCAGGCTCACGATGGATGGATTCACACTGAGGGACATTTAGGGGCAAAAACTTCCCTTGAAAATATAT
>NW_008413305.1:0-277 GCF_000622305.1 Nannospalax galili | reverse complement strand
GGGGGGCATGGAGAAAATAAATGGCCCCAGCATC
This sequence comes from Nannospalax galili, assembly GCF_000622305.1. Lineage (NCBI taxonomy): Eukaryota > Metazoa > Chordata > Mammalia > Rodentia > Spalacidae > Nannospalax > Nannospalax galili. The sequence goes on along the minus strand of NW_008413305.1, from coordinate 243 downwards.
TCACCTGTGTTGTGAGAGGGGGCATTTACTGACCTGGAAGGAGACTGCATGCCCAAGATGCCTGGGTGAACGCTAAGGGTGACAATGGGTGTGTGCAGGAGCAATCTGGTATGGCTGGTTCTGAGCTGCTTTGCAGAGCTGGGCAGCCCAGAGCTGAGTATTTCATTATAAGTCACTCTCTTCCCCCCACAATAATAATAAATGTACATAAAGATATGTTTTATGGTTTGCCTGATAGCTAAG
>NW_008413304.1:0-277 GCF_000622305.1 Nannospalax galili | reverse complement strand
ATTTTACTAAAGTAAAATGCAATTTCATCTTCTGCCATTATAAATACTTTTGTTGTCCATTCTCTACCTACTCATCATGTATAATTTATGAATTAATAAAAAAATATGAATTCAATTTTAAAATGAAAATGAAAAGCCATGGAATGGGGAGAGGAGAAGTTGAGCCATTCCCTCCTCCTCCTCACAAGAAGATAAGCATGTGGGAGTGGGTGGAGCCCCTTTCCCCGGTCCCAGCATTAAGATATAAAAGGGATTCATTGTGTTGATCTATAAATAA
>NW_008413303.1:0-277 GCF_000622305.1 Nannospalax galili | reverse complement strand
CAGCACTTGGGAGGCAGAAGCAGGTGGATCTCTGTGAGTTCAAGGCCAGCTGGGTCTACATACTAAATTCTAGGCCAGCTGGGGCTGCTGGGAGACACTGTCTCAAAAAAACGCCTTAAAAAATCATTAGTTTATGTTGACGGATACCTTTAATCCTAGCACTTGAACCTCTGTAAGTTCCAGGAAAACCTGGTCTACTTAGCAAGTTCCAGGCCAGCCAGCACTACATAGTGAGGAACTGTCTCGAAAAAAAATTTTTAAGTGAAAAAAGATTACT
>NW_008413302.1:0-277 GCF_000622305.1 Nannospalax galili | reverse complement strand
GCAAGGCTTAAGAACTCTCTAAACCCACCCCCAGTGACGTGCTTCCTCTAGGAGAGCCACACCTTCTAAGACCTCCCAAAACAGTGCCACCATATGCGGACAAAATGTCCAAATACTAGGAGCCTTTTCTGTGTACTATGCATAGATCTGAATTTCTAGAACTGGAGATGATGTCAACTTAGACAGGGTATCTGGGCAATAAAGATATTTTCACAATGTGTGGGTCATTAGTTTGCCACTGAACCCTATGTTGTAGACCAGAATCTTCACACAAAAA
>NW_008413301.1:0-277 GCF_000622305.1 Nannospalax galili | reverse complement strand
CCCTTCGTAGTCCTCATGACGACACCCACCGCACTCAAAGTGGACGGAGTCACAGCCTGGGTACGCTATTCCCACACAAAGCCTGTCGACCTGCTTACAGCTCCAGAAGATTTTAAATGCCACCCACCCGAGCAAGGCTGTCTCCTGCTGGTTGTGTTATATATTCTATATGACTAGCCGGAATGATTCAAGCTGCAGATGGTCTTCTAAAGCAAACCTCTCCCTTGAGAGAGTTACAGGCTCAGGGATCTGTATAGGAAGTGTTCCCCAATCATAC
>NW_008413300.1:0-277 GCF_000622305.1 Nannospalax galili | reverse complement strand
TGCTCAGGGAGCCTCAAGCAAATAATCAGTTGCCATTCATGGATTTTCAGCCTTAAGATTGTGTTCTCCAAGCATTTGCCCTTGTGAGTAGTGAATCACTTTTCTTCTCTGTGTTAGCAGAGACTGAAATAACATTAAAAATCAAACAGAATCCTGCAGAAGAAAATAGGAATGACCTCAATTAAAAATGGAGGAGACCAGGGCTGGAGAGATGGCCACAGATGTTTAAAAGCACTGGTTGCTCTTGCAGAGTATCTGGGTTCAGTTCCCAGCACCC
>NW_008413299.1:0-277 GCF_000622305.1 Nannospalax galili | reverse complement strand
AAGATCTTTGTGAGTTCAAGGCCAGCCTGGTCTACATGATTTCTAGGCCAGCTGGGGCTAAAAGGAGACCCGGTCTCAAAAAAACCAACCAAAAATAAAAAGACAAATAATAGTAGAGGATATTACGCTGGTGGGGAAATAGTAAGGTGTGACTAGAGAGAGGGGAGGGGATTTGACTATGACCAAAATACATTGTATGAAATCCTTAAACCAATAAAAATATTTTAAAAGATCATCAGCTAGGCAAAGATTATTTTTGAAAGTACCCTCAATTATA
>NW_008413298.1:0-277 GCF_000622305.1 Nannospalax galili | reverse complement strand
CATCACGAGGTTAAAATATGACTTTACAATATTCCATTTTGAAATCACAATGCTCCATTGTGACATCACAATGCTCCAATATTCCAACACTGTTGCCCCATGTGTTATTATATTGCTTCACAGTGACATCAAAATGTTACAAAATGACTTCACAAAGTTCCTTTGTCATTTCACAATGGAACATTGTGACATCACAGTGATCAAATGTGAAAACAGAATTCTCCAATGTGATATCACAATTTGCCATCACAATCTTACAATATGACTTCACAATGTT
>NW_008413297.1:0-277 GCF_000622305.1 Nannospalax galili | reverse complement strand
ATTCAGACTGTTGGAATAAAATAAACATTAAATGGTCTCACCCAATACTGAACCCAGCATGGTACAATACCAGCCTCCCAAGAATAAATGTGCCCACCGGAATTAATGGTGGCCTGACAGTAACTAAACTCTTCCAGTTAGATTTGAGGCCATCTACAGAAAAGGGAAATTTATGCTTGGTTATTATGATCAAGTGTACATTGCTGGGGAGGTCACAGACCCTACACTGGAATTTTCTATCTTTTCTTTACTAAATGGTCATACTGTCAAATTGCCT
>NW_008413296.1:0-277 GCF_000622305.1 Nannospalax galili | reverse complement strand
AAAATTAACATGCACCATTTAACCTCCACAGCCTTTGGTTTGATGACCAGTGTAACCACAGCACCACGTGGGTGCCTGCATAACGCTCTGTGACGTCACCATCTCCTTCCCAAGGAAAGGGCGGATCCTCCCGCCCTCCAGCACTTTGCCAGACTCCACTCGCCAGGTCGCCGGAGAGATCTGGGCTCTCTGGGCTTAACTAGACCACAGGTCTACGCCGAGTCCACGCAGAGCCGTCTGCCCCGCCACTCCGCGCTAGACCCAGGGAGAATCCCCC
>NW_008413295.1:0-277 GCF_000622305.1 Nannospalax galili | reverse complement strand
TGGCGAGGCCGGGGAGTGGCTGCAGCCCCCGGGTCCAGCCCCGGGCGAAGGTGCTGGCTCTGCGGCTTTGTGTCCTTCGCGGCAGGTACTTTGTGAGGAGCCCGAGGATCCGGGTCCCCAGCGCTCTCAGCTGCACGGGAAGCCGCCTTGGCCTTTAGCCTGTCCATCGTCCGTCAGGTTCCTGTGAGGCCCTTTGTGCTGTTCATCCTAGAAAGGTGGCTGGAACCCACTGTGGCCCCTGGGAACTGGTGATAAAGATTGTGTGGGTTTTAAAATG
>NW_008413294.1:0-277 GCF_000622305.1 Nannospalax galili | reverse complement strand
TTCTATAACTGACCATTACTATCTATGGTACTAAAACTTTCATGACCATGTATCAGGCCGGCCTAAGCAACTCCATCCATCTGCCTGGCATTAGCAATCACTGTAATTCAGCAGATGTTGCCAGGATACCTACGATTTACTGCAGCCAGGTTTTGGCCTCCACTTCTGCACCTGTGCCCATTTTATTAGACTCTCTCTTCCCATGTCTCTTTTGTTTTGTTTTTTAGTGTTTTTGAAACAGGGTCTCCCTGTAGTCCCAGCTGTCCTGGAACTCACT
>NW_008413293.1:0-277 GCF_000622305.1 Nannospalax galili | reverse complement strand
GACTCCATAGGTGCCCTCATTCATGTGGCATACTTTCACATAGACACGCATGCATACACATAAATAAGAATAAAAATAAATTCTCAAGAAATAAAAATAATAAATAAATTGTAAGACTCAGGACCATCGAGACGGCTCAGCCAGTAAACATGCTTGCTGCCAAGCCTGATGAGTTCAATCCCTGGGATCCATGAGACAGAAGGAGAGAACTGATTCCTGCAAGTTGTCTTCTGACCCCCACTTGTGTGACATTGCACACATTTGCCCGCACATATAC
>NW_008413292.1:0-277 GCF_000622305.1 Nannospalax galili | reverse complement strand
TGATATACCATGACCAAGTTGTTTTCATATCAGAAATGCACAGGTGGTTCACCATACACAAAACTGTGATAAATAGAATAACTGACAAAAGTCACACCATGAACTCGATAAAAACAACAACAGCAACAACAAAAACCTGAAATCTCCCCTTTATCAGATGACAACAACCATACCTTATCTGATTCCACCAACCAACCACCCACAATGATGCCCAGACACTTTAGCAGCTCTTGAGACCTCAAACAGAGTTTCAGTCCTCTAAACCTCTTCCCACCTC
>NW_008413291.1:0-277 GCF_000622305.1 Nannospalax galili | reverse complement strand
TATTTTCATGTTTTAAGCTTTCAGAATAGCATGCTCATGAGAAATAACTATGAAGGTTTACTTTTGTGACTTGAGTTTGGTAGAATATCTCTGAGGAGATATTCTAATTCCTGTCACACTCCTGCTACTCATATGAAGTACAGATGCCCTTGCTAGAAAGTTCTTCTGATAATGAGTGTAGACCCATGGCAGGTCTTGAACAATGATTTCTGCCCCACTCTGGGCAGTAGACATAACAAGGACATCCACATACAACCCAACCATAAGTAATAAACAG
>NW_008413290.1:0-277 GCF_000622305.1 Nannospalax galili | reverse complement strand
GTCAGAGGGGGCAGGTGACACGACCATCATTAATGCAGAGGGGGCAGGTGAAACGACCATCTGGAAGTCAAAGGGGTAAGTGACACGACCATCTGCATGTCAGAGGGGGCAGGAAACACTATCATCTGCAAGTCAGAGGGGGCAGTTGACATGACCGTCTTTATGGCAGAGAAGGCATGTGACACAACCATGTGCACATTAAAGTTGGCAGGTGACAGGACCTTGTGTACGTCAAAGTGAGCATGTGTCATGACCATGTGCACATCAGAGAGGGCAG
>NW_008413289.1:0-277 GCF_000622305.1 Nannospalax galili | reverse complement strand
TGTTCGTGTCACCTCCACCCTCTGAGGGGCAGATGGTCGTGTCACCTGCTCATGTGATGTGCAGACGGTCGTGTCACCTGCCCCCTATGACATGTAGATAGTCGTGTCACATGCCCCCTCTACCAAAAAGATGGTCGTGTGCCCTGCCAGCTCTTAAGTGCAGATGGTTGTGTCACCTGCCCCTGTGACATGCAGACGGTCGTGTCACCTGCACCCTCTGACGTGCCGATGGTCGTGTCACCTGGCCCCTCTGCCGTAAAGATGGTCGTGTCACCTG
>NW_008413288.1:0-277 GCF_000622305.1 Nannospalax galili | reverse complement strand
CTTCTTCCTTATGACCCCAAAAGCAGGAGCGGGTCCACATCCTCTGGCCACCTACCCTCATCAGTTACCTAGAAATAGGATGTTGGCCGAGCCTCAGAGTCTGGGTCTCTGTGTCTGTGTGTGTGACAAACACAACAAAGGTGAATGTCAGAGGACAAATTGCAAGGCTCAGGTCAATTGTCTTGATGGCAGGCACCCTAACCCTAACCCTAGCCATCCTGACATTCTCTTCTCACTTTCTTGAGGACACAGATTATGACCCTACAGGTCACCCCCC
>NW_008413287.1:0-277 GCF_000622305.1 Nannospalax galili | reverse complement strand
AGACATGCATGCATACAGAGAGATACATATATACATACAAACATACATAGACATGCAGGCAAATAGATAGGTACATAGATACATAGACAGACAGACATGCATACATACATATAGACAGATACATAAATACATACATATATACACAGATACATACATACGTAGAAAGACAGATAGATAGACAGGTAGACTCTTTAACTATAGACATTTCAAGATGCAGGAGGCAATAGAGACCTGTCAGGTGACCATTACATCAGGGCTGGTGAGAAGTGATGATGGA
>NW_008413286.1:0-277 GCF_000622305.1 Nannospalax galili | reverse complement strand
CTTGCCTGGTTCCTGATTTTAATGGGAATGCTTCCAGTTTTTCTCTATTAAGAATGATGTTGACTGTGGGTTTGTTGTACATAACTTTAATGATGTTGAGGTATGTTCCCTCTAGTCCAGTTCCCTCTAGAACTTTCAACATAAATGCATTGTTGAATTTTGTCAAAGGTTTTTTTCAGCATCTATTGAGCTGACCATGTGGTTTTTGACTTTGAATCCATTTATGTGATTTATGACATTCATTGACTTATGTATATTGAACCATCCATGCATCTCT
>NW_008413285.1:0-277 GCF_000622305.1 Nannospalax galili | reverse complement strand
GAAGGAATGGGTGTTTGAAGACTATGAAAGAGACTCAGTGATGCTGTTGAAATCATAGTTCTATGGTACGGATGGGATGTCAGGAGCCCAGCCGTGGGAAATGATGTCCCAAGTGTATGTTGAGTGAGGAAGGGCACAGACCTGTTGATAATGAGATGTGCACAAACAGGAATCATTAACACAAGTGAGCAGGGTGGGGATCTACAAAGAGGAAACAGGAGAACAACAAACGGGATAGATTAGAAACCAGAAGCTCTAAGCACCTTCAGAAATCCAA
>NW_008413284.1:0-277 GCF_000622305.1 Nannospalax galili | reverse complement strand
GACCTAAGACAGGGGCCTATTTATATTAAATAAAACAGGGAGCTGTGGGAACCCATCTCCCGATTCTCTGCTGACTTTGGGTTGCACCCTGGCTGTTGACCACTGTTACCGGAACACTCAGTACCACATGACCCACCCACAATTCCTGTTATTGTGCTTCTCTGCAGCTGAGGCGGAGCCCTGGTATTTTTTCCACTTGTCTGGGACTTTTCGACTGGACTGGAGAGCAATATTCATATAGCAGGCTGTTCTGGCAATAAAGGATATTCTCTCCACT
>NW_008413283.1:0-277 GCF_000622305.1 Nannospalax galili | reverse complement strand
AAATTGTATACTGATAACTTGCTAAAGGAGAATATTTCTTGCTACAAAAAGCAGTATGTGATGGTACGTAATGAAACGCATGTTAGCTACCTCCATTTTGAGATTTTAAAGTGTACACAGATATTGTACTGGCTAGCATTGTCAACTTGACACACCTGGGTAGAGGGAACCTGAATTCCATAATTTCCTCTATTGGACTGGCCTGTGGCCATGTCTATGAGGCATTTTCTGGATTGTTGAGTGATGTGGGAGGGCCTAGCCCATTGTGGGTGGTGCC
>NW_008413282.1:0-277 GCF_000622305.1 Nannospalax galili | reverse complement strand
GTGGTAGAGTACATGCTTGGTATGCTCAAGGGCTTGAGCTTTACCCTCTGTACCTGAAGAAGAAAAAGAATGGGCAAGAAAAAGACCGTTCAAGAGGAACCTTTGGCTCACACCAGTAATCTCAGTACTCAGTAGCCTGAAGCAGGAGGATTTTGATAAGTTTGAGGCCAGATTGGGCTACATAGCAAGTATCAGACCAGACAGGGATACATAACAAGACCCTGTGTTAAAAACTGACACCTAGATAAAGAAAGACACAGAGAAAGAACTTTTGGTC
>NW_008413281.1:0-277 GCF_000622305.1 Nannospalax galili | reverse complement strand
ATAACAATGCTAATTACATCATCTGGTCAGTACACAATGTGAATGTGAGCTGGACCTTCACACTGTGCCCATAAATAAGTAGAACAATTTGTCAACCAAAAATTTAAAAAAAACAAGCAGAGTGCAGGTGGCTGGTGCCACTCAGGAGCGCACCCGGGCGTGTCTCTCCCCTAAGGCCTCCAGTGGCCTCTCCCTTGCCTGGCATCCCTGAGCGGAAGTGGACACTGGGGACTCAAAAGGAAAAGACAAGCAAACTCTTACTCCCTCACAGATCTAC
>NW_008413280.1:0-277 GCF_000622305.1 Nannospalax galili | reverse complement strand
AACCCTGGCTTCAGGGCCTAAAAACCACATCAATGACCAGCACAGCAAATGGCATTGGTTCAGTAGTGGCAACTTTATCATGGGGGTAATCAACCTAATTGGACTTAAAGCCCAATCAGTGGGAGGAAACTCATGTGTGGTGCTGTAAATCTAGACAAAAAACACATAGCTGGCGAGGTCATAGATCTTAGGGAAAACTCCAAGGGTGAACATTCCTAGACAAATGTAATTTCTTACTATGTGCAGAATATGGATCCTTAAATTTATAGACAAGTAT
>NW_008413279.1:0-277 GCF_000622305.1 Nannospalax galili | reverse complement strand
GGTGGGAAGAAGACCCCTACTGGCATCTAGAGGTAAAGGCCAGGGACACTGCGCCCTTCCAGAAGGGCTCAGGGGAGTTCCCTCCCGCAACACAACATCTCAACCGTGCTAAGCTTGAAGTATCTGTTTTAAACGTATCTAACACCCTCCGGCCCAGCCCCGCATCGCCAGGTGAAAGACAACCAAAGTGGCAGACAGAGAAGCTATGAGGTTCTGTTAACGGGACGGTATGTAATTTTATGCAATGATACCTTGCTCCTTCAAGGTTTTTTATTCC
>NW_008413278.1:0-277 GCF_000622305.1 Nannospalax galili | reverse complement strand
CTCATCAACTTGTAAAAACTGGTTCTCCTGGAGGCTACGTAAACAGAAATTACGTAGGAAACATTCCACACTTTGGAGAGCAGATTAGCGTCAGATGTTGCTGCTGGGACACAGATGAAAGTCCCAAGGACAGGTAGCTGTGGATATTTGATCAGGACGAATGTGTTTATAATTTCTTCAGTTCTGCAGCTCCCTCTCTTGATTATTTGTTTGTTATGACCACTACAGGAATCATCACAAACACTAATCTAAGATCCCCTCTAACCCGGTTTTGAAA
>NW_008413277.1:0-277 GCF_000622305.1 Nannospalax galili | reverse complement strand
GTTTAAGGTTAGAGTTAGGGTTAAGGTTACATGTTACGGTTAGGGTTAGGGATCGGGTTAGGGCTAGGGCTAAGGCTAGGTCTAGTGTTCAGGTTCGGGTTCGGGTTTGGTTTCAGATTAGGTTTAGAGCTAGGGCTAGGGCTCAGGTCTGGGTTCGGATTCGAGTTTGGGTTCGGGTTAGCATTAGAGGTTATCATTAAGGTTCAGGTTCATGTTCGGGTTGGACCTGGGGCTGACGCTGGGGCTGAGGTTAGGCTTGGGTTTGGGTTCGGGGTCA
>NW_008413276.1:0-277 GCF_000622305.1 Nannospalax galili | reverse complement strand
GAAGCTTATGAAAGAGATACAAAAGCTCAAAAATTAGCATGCAATCCAATCTCCTGAAGGTCCACTTCTAAGTTCTCATTGCTTATGGAAAATACTCAAAAATCCCTGCTCCATACAGTGTTAATGAAATTCAAGGCCTTTATTTTAAGATTCAAAACATTGCTTTGCTTTCCTTTAAATGTATGAGGTTCCTCACATTTCCAAAGCTTCGAAATACATCTTTCTGAAAAATGATTTAAATATTTCCCAAATCTGATTACTTGTTATCAAAGAGATC
>NW_008413275.1:0-277 GCF_000622305.1 Nannospalax galili | reverse complement strand
GGATATGTGTCTTTCTGTTGGAAAATCCATAGAAGGCAGGAAAAAAATAACCTCAGTTGGGGGGTGTTCATGGGTGGGACATAGTACTCAGAGATATAAGGCAGGAAACAGAATATTGGAGAATGAGTGTTAAATAGTTTGATGAATGGAAGGTCAGGGCAGAGGAGGGTGTATGGGAGAGGGATAAGTAAAATTAAATGTCTTCATAAAAAGAGAAAAAGTCATATGGAAACCTACCACTATAAAATCTTCTTAAATATAGTCATAGAAATTATAA
>NW_008413274.1:0-277 GCF_000622305.1 Nannospalax galili | reverse complement strand
CTTTGATTTTGTTTGTATTATTGATATAGCTTAGTTGTTTTCTGATCAGGTATAAATAATTGGACTGCGCTTCAGGTTCACTCTTTTGATTTTTTATTTGAAGGGCCAGATGGAACCAGGCAGCCTAGGCCCTTCTTGGGTGATCCCAGCAGCCTAGGTCCTTCTTGGGTGATAGGCAACAACCTGGTTGGTTCTAACTAGCTAAACAGAAAAGGTGTGAGCCCTGGAGCCCAGTGACTGGGGCTGGTCCCAAAGCAGGGGAATGCTTGTGACCCAG
>NW_008413273.1:0-277 GCF_000622305.1 Nannospalax galili | reverse complement strand
AAAAAAAAAAAAATCTGTTAATCTTTACCTTGACACACCAAAGTCTCAAAAATGTTGTGGTGTTGGGGCTTGAGAGATGGCTGAGCAATTAAGAGCACTGACTGCTCTGACAGAAAAACTAGGTTCAGTTCTCAGCACCCATGTGGCAGTTAACAAGATCTGTAACTCCAGTTCCAGGGGATCCAACCCTCTCTTCTGAGCTCTTCCAGCATTGCATGTACGGATGTACTTAAATACATGCAGGCAAAACACTCATACACATAAAATAAAAATAAAT
>NW_008413272.1:0-277 GCF_000622305.1 Nannospalax galili | reverse complement strand
CTGTAGAAACTCATAATTAGACAAAGTGATGAAAGTAAGGAACCATTCACAACTGAGAAAGATAACTGATGTCCTTTCTTCCCCTAGCAGTCTGCACAGAAACTTTCAACACTATGAAAGCTAGCCAACCTAGAAGGAAGTTTTTAATTTAGTTTCAGCCTGATGTCTCTGTACCTAACAATCAAGGTGTGTGGTATCTTCAGCAATAGAGTTTCATCAACTAATTCTGGTGGAAACCAAGAACGGCAAGCCACTGTATTTTCTTGGGGACCTCTGG
>NW_008413271.1:0-277 GCF_000622305.1 Nannospalax galili | reverse complement strand
GAGGTGGGAAGAGGTTTAGAGGACTGAAACTCTGTTTGAGGTCTCAAGAGCCGTTAAATTCTCTGGGCATTATTGTGGGTGGTTGGTTGGTGGAATCAAATAAGGTATGGTTGTTGTCATCTGATAAAGAGGAGATTTCAGGTTTTTGTTGTTGCTGTTGTTGTTTTTATCAAGTTGATGGTGTGACTTTTCTCTGTTATTCTATTTATCACAGTTTTGTGTATGATGAACCACCTGTGCATTTCTGATATGAAAACAACTTGGTCATGGTATATCA
>NW_008413270.1:0-274 GCF_000622305.1 Nannospalax galili | reverse complement strand
TTTTTTTTTTTTTTTTTTTTTTTTTAAATCCTAATGAGTTTATTGGTCTTGCTAACAGAGCATAGGGTGGGGGTTATTTGCAGAAGAGTGGGTGCCCTCCCAATTACTGCTGCACTGGAAAGTCTGCAATCAAATATAGATCTTGTGACTTCCTGACACCCTCACAAAATGGTGAAAGAGGTGCCTCATGGCATCTCAGCTTATATATCCTTAGTCCCTCCCCAACATGCAACTAAGGTTGACTGATTGGGTGGAAGGAGTAACTGACTCCTCC
>NW_008413269.1:0-277 GCF_000622305.1 Nannospalax galili | reverse complement strand
CCATTAACCCCCACCATGGAGATCTATGAGGGAAAAAGTTTATCAGAGTAGGAAGGGTAACCAACTGGCCCTCACGTCTATGACAAAGGATATGGTCTTACCTTGTGCTGTGGCTGTTAACTCTGGGCTCCTCCATGGTGATGATCATCGAGGAGGTGGGGGCCAGGAAACCAGGGACTCATCACTCTTTGGCTGCTAGGCCTAGAAGATTGTTCACTGATCCCTATAAAGTGGGCAGGGTTGGGGAGGTGATCGGCCTACCTTGGCGAGGCAAAGA
>NW_008413268.1:0-277 GCF_000622305.1 Nannospalax galili | reverse complement strand
GATGTTTGTGAATACACAAACGACTCAGTAGGCCTTAATTAAAATATATGACAGAATGCATGGAATCTGGCAAGTGTGGTGCAGAAGGGTGCCAATAGGTCCTCTTGCAGAGAAACTGGATTCATTTCCCAGTTCCCACATGGCAGCTAACAATTGTCCACAACTCCAGTTCCAGGACTTCTCATGACTTCTGGATTAGGCAGACACTGCACACATGTGGTGCAATTACAAACATGCAGAAAACATACATAGACATAAAGCACAAATTAAAAAAAAA
>NW_008413267.1:0-277 GCF_000622305.1 Nannospalax galili | reverse complement strand
TTCCTCGTGCTCTTTTGAATAATTTTTATGGCCACTTTGGCCCCTGTGCTGAGATGTTTGGCAAGTTTTACTTCCCCGAAGCTTCCGTGACCCAGGGTCTTCATGATTTCATACTGCTTTGTTACAGCTTTTTCAACACCCAAGCTGGGACTGGGGTTTCGATACTGTAAATATCTCCACATTTTTGTTAGGTCAGGACTGGGGTTTCGATACTGGGGTTTCAGACGGTCAGTTTCAACACCAACTAGTGATGTAAGATTAAAAATGAATTAAAATC
>NW_008413266.1:0-277 GCF_000622305.1 Nannospalax galili | reverse complement strand
GACGTGCAGATGGTCGTGTCCCCTGCCCCCTCTGATGTGCAGATTGTCGTGCCACCTGCACCCTGTGACATGCAGATTTTCGTGTCACCTGCCTTCTATGACGTGCACATGGTCCTGTCACTTGACCATCTGATGTGCAGATGGGAGTGTCACCTGCCCCCTCTCACGTGCACATAATCATGTTACCTTCCCCCTCTAATGTGCTGATGATCGTGTCACCTGCCCACTCTGACGTGCAGATGGTTGTGTCAGCTGCACCCTCTGACGTGCACATGGT
>NW_008413265.1:0-277 GCF_000622305.1 Nannospalax galili | reverse complement strand
TTTCATACAGAAAAACTCATTTTTAATGCAACTAACACTTAAATGTTTGCATATATGTCTTTAATCTCTATATATCTGATTATTACTAGTCAGTATCAGTTACTTTCTGAGATCCTTGGCACCTGAGGATGGTAATAAAATCATCAGGTAGATTTCAGAGGTAATGCTTTCACATCTAGTAATTAACATGAAGCAAGTCTTTATGCTTCTTCCTCAAATATAACTCATTTTTTAATTTATTGATTTTTGTGTGTATTTCATACAGAACATCCCAAAC
>NW_008413264.1:0-277 GCF_000622305.1 Nannospalax galili | reverse complement strand
GTGGGGTATTTTTTACAGGAGCTGGGGTGGGCTTCATAACATTTGTTAAGGAGAGGAATCATTGCCTATGGACTTTCAAAAATTTACTCCAAGACTTTGAGACTTTACAGTACCTTTTTGAGTCTCTGTGTGGCTACACAGTGAAAGTTGGGTGAAGTGTAAAATAAACTGTGAAGGTCCAGAGTAATGATCAATGAAGAGTCTTGGGTAGGGAGGGCTATAGGAGGTGAGCAGAATTAAGAGAAGTCACAATGTATAAGTATTGATAATGTAATAG
>NW_008413263.1:0-277 GCF_000622305.1 Nannospalax galili | reverse complement strand
ATTTCTTATCCATCTACGTGGACAGACTTTGGATTTTTTTTCCTAGTTTGATTAATAAAGCATTATCAATTAAAATGAAAAAAAATCGTACCATGAATTAGGATGATTGCTGTAATAAATCGGACACTGTAATTTTTAGACTAATGATGGCATTTGGAAGCTTTCAGAACTTTAGTGTAAAAACGGTAGAGTTTAGTTGCAGTTTGGTAGAACATAATGCCATGAAAAATATGGCCCATGAATCTCAACTGGTAGGGTTTTGGAGAATTGAAAATTA
>NW_008413262.1:0-277 GCF_000622305.1 Nannospalax galili | reverse complement strand
AAAAAAAACCCTGAAATGCAAAGGTTTTCTTAATCAGTTTTTTTAAAAATAATACATTTTATTTACTTATTTTTGTGTGTTTATGGGAACTGTGCATATACCACAGCATGTATGTTAAGGTCAGAGGACAAATATCAGAAGTTAGTTCTCTCCTTCTACCATGTGAATTCCAGAGATGGGACTCAGGTAGTCAGGCTTGGCAGCAAGCACCTTCACCCACCGAAAAATGGCAACAGACCTTAATCAGTTTTTAAAGCCTCCCATTTGTCCATTTTTT
>NW_008413261.1:0-277 GCF_000622305.1 Nannospalax galili | reverse complement strand
GCTTTTCTACATGTTTCTGCAAAGCTGGGAAGCTCAAATTCCTTCAAGAGACAGAAGGAGGCCCCAAAGGAGGCCTAAACAGAGAAAGGCTGGCTCACTGCCGCCCTGTTAGGAAGTGAGTGAAGGTGCATTATCACGGCTAAGGACAACAGAGCAAGATACAGAAAAATGGGCATTTCCGACTTCCTAGATTATTGTTATGATTAGCCTTATATCCTCTCCCAGCTCCATTTTCTCCATATTATTTGATGGATGAACTACAAGGAGACATACTTTG
>NW_008413260.1:0-277 GCF_000622305.1 Nannospalax galili | reverse complement strand
CCCAAACGTGTCCACCGTCACAGAATTTCAGCTCTTAGGATTCCAGAACCTTCTTGAGTGGCAGTCCCTGCTCTTTGCCGTTTTCCTGTTCTTCTACCTCCTCACCATCACGGGCAATGTGGTGATCATCGTGGTGGTGAGTGAGGACCCGTGCCTGCACTCTCCCATGTACACCTTCCTGCAACACCTGTCCTTCCTGGAGATCTGGTATACCACCACCACGGTGCCCCTGCTTCTGGCCAACCTGTCCTCCTGGGGATACACACTGTCCTTCCCT
>NW_008413259.1:0-277 GCF_000622305.1 Nannospalax galili | reverse complement strand
TTTTCCATTACACATCAAGAACCATACTGGAAATGCAGTGCTTCCTAGGGCGTCAGTGCCAGCCTCTTTCCCATCCTTCTTTGGTGGTTTAATGACAAAGATTTGAGTAATCCCTCTGTTCCCTTCAAGAAGAATATAACTATATTCCTATTTGAATATTGATTTTCTCAAGTGCCACTCCTTATCCCCCACTGTTCAGAAATTAACAGCCAACAGGGAGCTACAAACAAAGTTTTCTTATGAGCCAAAACTTCAGACTTACCAACATATCTTTTAC
>NW_008413258.1:0-277 GCF_000622305.1 Nannospalax galili | reverse complement strand
CCCTTTGGGCCCTTGTTTAATTGAGCTGACATGGGTCCCATGCTTGACGCCACCTCTGCCACAGGCTCACATGAGCAAGCCTCCAGTGGCCTGGAAGACTCCGCCTCCCTATGTTCATGGACCAGCCCTGGCTCTTAGAATCTTTCCATCTCCTCTTCTGCAATGGTCCCTGAGCTGTGGGTGGGAGAGGCTCCATATAGGAGTCCCAGCCTACACGCTACAGTCACTTATTCTCCCAAACTTGGCCAGTTGTGGCCTTCTGTGTGCATTGCACTCT
>NW_008413257.1:0-277 GCF_000622305.1 Nannospalax galili | reverse complement strand
AGAGAGAGAGACAGGGACAGAGGGACAGAGAGGGCACTAGGGTCAGGGATCAAATACACACTTCAGCACAGCATACCTTCAAGGGAAGCACTTGGGAGGCAGAGGCAGGGGGAACACTATGAGTTGCAGGCCAGCAGGGTCTACATAGTGAATTCTAGGCCAGAGAGGGCTACATAGTAAGACCTAGTCTAAAACACAAAACAAAACAAATCAAAACCAAACCCCTAAATACCAAATATCAAAACCAAACACCTTTCAAAGGACATCCTTAGTGACT
>NW_008413256.1:0-277 GCF_000622305.1 Nannospalax galili | reverse complement strand
GTTACTGTATGACTTCACAATGTTCAAATTTGACTTCACAATGCATCAAAAGGACACCACGATGCTACAAATTGCCAAAACCAAGTCCCCAAGTGCCATTATATTTCTCCAATATCATCAAAATGTTACAATATGCCTTTACAATGTTCCCTTGTCACATCAAACTCCTCAAATGTGAAAACACAATGCTCCATTGTGAAATCACAGTTACATTCTGACTTCACAGTGCTCCATTGAGACGTCACAATGATCCAATGTGATGCCACAAAGGCACCAA
>NW_008413255.1:0-277 GCF_000622305.1 Nannospalax galili | reverse complement strand
TTATTATTGTGACAGTCAAAATAAAGCACAGTAAAACTGTCTATGATACTTACTATACAATTGTATCCCAAGTGGCAATCTTAATCTTTTAGGAGACAGAAAAAGAAACACCTATTTTTTCCTGCTTTAGACTCCAACTTCTTAAACTGTGGGCTACAATCTGATAAAGGGTGTATAACTAACTAGAGAGAGCAAAAGAAATATCAGAGGCAGGTGGATCTCTGTAAGATCAAGACCAGCCTGGTCTACATATCAAGTTCCAGGCCAGCTGGGGCTA
>NW_008413254.1:0-277 GCF_000622305.1 Nannospalax galili | reverse complement strand
CTGGAGAGATGGCTCAGCAGTTAAGAGCACTGGCTGCTCTTTCAGGAGACCTGGATTCAAATCCCAGCACCCACATGGTAGCTAAGAATTGTCCGTAATTCCAGTTCCAGGGAATCCGATGCCTTCTTCTGTCCTCTGTGGGCATTGCACAACACAGGTGCACTTACACACATGTAGTCATAACACTCACACACATAAAATAAAATTTTTAAATGTAGAGACCAGTTGAGGAAAAGAGCTGATGTTGATCACTGCCCTTCACATATGCATGTCCAGG
>NW_008413253.1:0-277 GCF_000622305.1 Nannospalax galili | reverse complement strand
CAAATACAGTCCCTCATTTAGGATGGCTTGTGAAGTTCATCATTAGGTGGTACCCACATGAAGCACATCCAGCAGAAAAGCATGCTTAAGCTTTGGTTTTCATCCTTTCCTGAGCTGACAAGGTGTGCTACACTTTTCTTCTGTGATGCTGGCCAGATGCAGTTCTCACTCATGACCCTGCAAGGGTTAGCAGTCATGGTGCAGTGTACACTCATCACTAGCCTGTAAGGAACAGAGGGTAGCACTGCCTGTGATCTGCAGGGTTCTGGTAGATAAT
>NW_008413252.1:0-277 GCF_000622305.1 Nannospalax galili | reverse complement strand
TATTTATAGACATAAAAATCAGTTGGCATGTGAATTAGTCAAATACTGAAGCAGGCTGTTTCAATGTCATAGACCTAAACTATAAATTTATATTATAGCCTAATTTTCTTCATGGGTTCTTTTCATTTTCCCCATTTAAAATTCTCCTTAATATCCCTAATTATTCCCACTGTACCAATATTTTTAGAAAATCATCATCTTTCTTATTGTTCGTATTCTTTAACTATCAGTAAATTATCATCAGAACCTCTAAGCACTGCTTCGCCATGTTCTACCA
>NW_008413251.1:0-277 GCF_000622305.1 Nannospalax galili | reverse complement strand
AAAAAAAAAAAAAAAAAAAAAAAAAAAAAAAAAGCCAGCAACAAAAAAGAAACATTTAAACTAAAGGAAAACGAAGTGTGAGCAGCATTTGCTTTCATGGGAAATTTCTCTTAAATTTTAAAGAAGTTGACCTGGATAAAAATAATAAAATCTGCCGGGCATTATGGCAACACGCCTTTGATCCTAGCACTTGGGAGGCAGAGGCAGGTGGATCTTTTTGAGTTGGAGGCCAGCCTGGTCTATGTAGGGAGTTCCAGGACAGCTGGGGCTACAGGGA
>NW_008413250.1:0-277 GCF_000622305.1 Nannospalax galili | reverse complement strand
TGGAAAGTGAAAATGGGGGAAAGGAATATATATGTTTTATATATATAAATATATGTGTTTATATATGTTTTATATGTATATATGTTTTATATATATAGGAAAATCTCATAATAAAACAAAGTAATGGGGTGAATATGATCACAATACATTATATGCTTGCATGAGAATGTCATAATGAAATTCCTTCATATACTTAAAAAAAAGTTGGGTGTGGTAGCACATGACTTTATTCCCAGTACTTGGAGGCAGAGGCAGATGGATCTCTGTGAGTTTGAGG
>NW_008413249.1:0-277 GCF_000622305.1 Nannospalax galili | reverse complement strand
CTTGCATAATAGTTCCCGGTTCATTCTTCCAGCTGTGTGTGTCCTCAAATATATCCCTAGACAATTGGGAATGAGATTTACCTAAAATACAAACCCAGATTCCATTATAAAAAGTGTTCACTCACAGCAATCTTTAAGAGAAGTGTGTAACAGGACTTGGGCTGTGGCATCTCAGGTGAGCACAGGCTCCACCTCCACAGAGTTGTCCAGCATGGTGTGCCCTGCATCTCCTTCCAGTGTGACCCTGGGTTCTCTTCTGCTTCTTCCAGCCTTTCAC
>NW_008413248.1:0-277 GCF_000622305.1 Nannospalax galili | reverse complement strand
TGTGTGACAGCTGGTTAACCTTTCCTCGGCCCTAAATAGCGGCCCCGAATCGTGAGAGCCACAACCTAATGCATTTTATAAACCACCCGCCCCCGCCTTCGGCTATTCATCGGGCGCGCAGAGGTGTTAAATGCGTTTTAGGAAAGGGGTTGATTCCCCGGAGGGCAGCCTCCCCATGTCCCCTGGCCTGGGCGCACCGCTCCTGGGGACAGCAGGCAGAGAGGAGCCATTCTGATCTGTCCTTCCCTCCGTGGCACCTCTCTGCTCAGCCCAAGAA
>NW_008413247.1:0-275 GCF_000622305.1 Nannospalax galili | reverse complement strand
TCTCTCTCTCTCTCTCTCTCTCTCTCTCTCTCTCTCTCCATCAGATCAGTAAATAGTAAAAATCTAACTGACTAACTATGTTGTGAAAAAAATAAAACCTATGACAGCCAGGTGTAGTAAATCATACCTCTAGCCTCAGCAATTGAGAAACTGAGGAAGGAAGAAGATTGGTGTGAGTTTGAGGTTAACGTGGGATGCTTAGCGAGGTCTGAGACAGCCTGGTCTACAGTTTGAGACCCTGTCTCAAAAAAGGAAGGAAGGAAGGAAGGAAGGAA
>NW_008413246.1:0-277 GCF_000622305.1 Nannospalax galili | reverse complement strand
AAGCATGAAGACCTGAGTTCGATCCCCAGAACCCACATAAAAGCTAGGTGTGGCAGAGTGCACTTGTAACCCCAGTACGGAGAGGAAGGAACAGGAGAATCCCTGGGTCTTGCTGGCCTGCCAGTCTAGCTGAATCAGTGAGCTCAGGTTCAGTGAGAGACCCTGTCTCAAAAAGTAAGGTGAAGGGGCTGGAGAGATGGCTCAGCAGTTAAGAGCGCTAACTGCTCTAGCAGAGGATCCAGGTTCGATTCCCAGCACCCACATGGCGGCTATGAAC
>NW_008413245.1:0-277 GCF_000622305.1 Nannospalax galili | reverse complement strand
ATTGCTCAGTGTCCATTACAATGCAGCAATGTGTCATGACTGTGATGAACATGCCATCACAATGCCCCAATATAACATCGCTATGCTCCCAGGTAACCTCTCAGTTCTCCAATATGTAATTACAATGCACCCATGGTACATCACCATGTTCACTGTGCCTTCAAAATGCTCTAATGCGTCATCTCAATGCTCACTATGCCATCACTATGCTCCAATGTATCATCCTAATGCTCCAATGTGACATCACTGTGCACATTGTGTGATCCCAATGCCAAAA
>NW_008413244.1:0-277 GCF_000622305.1 Nannospalax galili | reverse complement strand
TTTTTGTAAATTTTTAGTTATTTTCAAATATGTAGAAGATAATGAAATATGTTATTATGTCTCTCTAACAGACCAGAATTAGTATATGTGTTTTCCACTGAGAGTATATTTTTATTGATATCCAAGTTATTTTCTCTCATGATGGTAATAATCTAGAAAATGTTAGCTTTAGCCAAGTGACTTCACATTCATTAGCACTAGTTAAATCGGTTTCTGAGTTTCTTCTACCTGTGAGATATTATGTTTAAATACATATATTATCAGATATATAGCCATA
>NW_008413243.1:0-277 GCF_000622305.1 Nannospalax galili | reverse complement strand
ACCACATCTAGTTCATACACAAAATACTGCAACAGAATTAATGACAAAAGTTAAATACCAATAAAATCGATCTCCTTTAAACACTGTACCCATGGAGGCGCTGCAGAAACTGCCAGGAACGTGCAACTCCTCTTACATGAACTGGACCTGCAGGACCAGAAACCATCCAGGTGGAGTGCAGGCTCAAGGGAACTGCCAGGAAAGGACTCAACCTGCCCTCCCCCACAAGCCAGGATCCAAGAGCACAGAGATCACAGAGATGTCACCTGCCTCTCCT
>NW_008413242.1:0-277 GCF_000622305.1 Nannospalax galili | reverse complement strand
CCAAACTTGCAGCCAAACCTAGCAGTGTCATTCATCTCACACTCACTTTAGAGGTATGAAAGATGCAAGAATGAAGGGGTCATTGGTTCTTCCTCCAGGTTTCAGAGAGCTGCAGAGGCCAGGCAGCATGTAGCAGGGGTACACCTGCATAAAGAAGGCCCTAGTAGGCCATTGCATGAAGCTGTGAATGTGAAGCCTGGTTGGCAATGGAGACCCCAATAAGACATTCGTGATGCCAGAGCTGTGAGGCATCTGCCAAGAAGAGCTGCACACAGGG
>NW_008413241.1:0-277 GCF_000622305.1 Nannospalax galili | reverse complement strand
AACATCCCAAACAATCTTATTCATCTTTATACCAGCATCCCAAATGGCACCTTCCCCATAGCCTGCCCCCACTACTGGAGCCCATGTCCTCTGTCATCCCTTTTACTGCCTGCTGAGTTGTCAGCGCCCCCGGCTGTTCCCCAGTGCTTGTCCATCCTCAGAGTCTTGTCAGTCTATCTAGAGTCCCTTGTTTTAGGAAGATCACCTCTTCCTCATCTAGTAGCAGTCATTTGCCAATATTCCTTTAGATAAGATTGGGGTCTGCTGTTCATTTTCC
>NW_008413240.1:0-277 GCF_000622305.1 Nannospalax galili | reverse complement strand
AAAGAAAGACATTACGACCTAGAAGCCCTTCATGAGATCAGTCCTCATGACTAAGTTATACTTAGTCAATAAGCATCATACATGATGCTATAACCTATGCTACTTTATTTTTGATTAAAGCAACGATTAGGTTATGAAGGAAAAGGAAGGTAGGCCTCATGGTACGGGTCACATTACCAGCTACCCAAGGGGCTGAGGCTGAAGAATCACAAGTTCAGTGTCAGTCTTGGCAACTTAGGAGGCTCTGTCTCAAAATAAAAAGGCTGGGGATGTAGTT
>NW_008413239.1:0-272 GCF_000622305.1 Nannospalax galili | reverse complement strand
GTGTGTGTGTGTGTGTGTGTGTGTGTGTGTGTGTGTGTCCCTACAGCTCCATCTGGCCTAGAACTTGCTACAGAGACCAGGCTGGCCTCAACTGCACAGAGATCTGCCTGTTTCCACCCTGAGTCCTGGGATTAAAGGTGTGCACCACCATGCCTGGCTCTGATTTTGCCATTTTTACATCTTTCATAAAATATTGTTTAAAATATAACAAGCCAGAGCCAGGCGTGGTGGTGCACGCCTTTAATCCCAGCACGCGGGAGGCAGAGGCAGGC
>NW_008413238.1:0-277 GCF_000622305.1 Nannospalax galili | reverse complement strand
ACCTGCATTTTACCTTGAATCTGCAATTTCCTTCATGCAGATCCTGTTCTCAGGTTTTACTGTCCTTCCTTTGTGAAGACTGAGCTCCGGCAGGATCTTGCAAGGCTTATCTTGCAACCACACATGTCTCGTCCTTCGTTCTGGACAGGTTTGTCACACAGTGTTGATGTGGGCTGCCTGCAGCAGCTGGACAGCCAGGGGTGGGTGGCGAAGAACCAGGCAGAGACTCCATGGAGGGAATGGCAGCCATGTGGGCACCTGCCACATGGGCCTGGGA
>NW_008413237.1:0-277 GCF_000622305.1 Nannospalax galili | reverse complement strand
TGCCTCCCAAGTGCTGGGATTAAAGACGTGTGCCACCATGCCCTGCTCACATTCATTCTTAAGTCTGTCTGTCCCTCTGGTCAATTCTTTCATGTCCAACAGCCTTCAAACTGCCATCTTGACTAGGTACAAGAGCCACACAACCTTCTCAGTTTCAAAGCTGTTTATGGCTCAGTAACAGGGTTCCTTTTGAGTAGGCTGGAAAAGATAATGAAATCTTGCTTTGTAGATGTGGCCAGTTTTATTTTTTAATTACCCTCAATGTTTTTACTCCCAC
>NW_008413236.1:0-277 GCF_000622305.1 Nannospalax galili | reverse complement strand
TAATCCATTCAACTAGCCTGTGTCTTTTGACTGCAGAGTTCAGTCCATTGAGATTTAAAATTATTATTGAAAGATGTGTATTAGTTCCAATCCTTTTACTTTTGTTTGCATTCTTCGTCTGACTTTGTGTTTCCACAGGTACACCTTCATTTAGTTTCTTTCTGTTATCCCTTGGGTATAGTAGTTCCTTTCCTCAGGCCTTTGCATTGTTTCAACAATTCTGAAAGGCTGGTTTTGTGGACATGAATTCTTTCACCCTATTCGTGTTGTGGAAGAT
>NW_008413235.1:0-277 GCF_000622305.1 Nannospalax galili | reverse complement strand
CTGCAAGAGCAGTCAATGCTCTTAACTGCTGTGCCATCTCTCCAGCCCCTACTTTATTTTTAATAGACTAAGGGTAGGGACTGTCCCCAAATTTTGTAATCCATATCTTATAAAACCAGAATTAGCCCAAGATTCACTACTCAGCAAAGGATGTCTGTGGTCAGTAGGGGAAACAAATCAAGGTCAGAAAACTCCAGTAAGGCAAGGCCCAGGGTGCAAGCCACAGTGAAGAGGAGGTCAAACACATGGGCTGTCTCCAGAGCCACCCAGTACTCCC
>NW_008413234.1:0-277 GCF_000622305.1 Nannospalax galili | reverse complement strand
CTTCTTTTTTATTCTTTATTACATGTCATTTTAAAATTTTTGTCATTTTTTAATCTTATACAAATATTAACTTATGTGTATTGACATGTAAATGTGAATACATCGTGCATATTATAGTTGTAGATGTTACATTTTATGTTATTGTACTTAAGCACTGAGGAATCACTCCAGCCTTTATTATTTTTAAGACAGGAGCTTACCATGTAGCTAGGGCTGACCTACTTTGGAATTTACACAGATCCGTATGCTCCAGTTTCCCAAGCTCTAGTATTAAAAA
>NW_008413233.1:0-277 GCF_000622305.1 Nannospalax galili | reverse complement strand
TTTTTTTAAATAAAGAGGAAATTCCTGGTCAAGAGAATAGTCTCTGGCCTGGGTGGAGCCCGGTCATGACCTGGCCATTCATGGGACCGCCCCTAGGAAGGCAGGCTCACCTTAAAGTGCTAAAGAGATGGGCAGAATACCTGAGGCTTTAACGAGACGGTGAACTTTTCCTGCCTGGACTTCCCGCCCCCTGGTGCAGTAGTTTATTGGGTCACAGGCATGAAGTCAAAATCAAATCTCCTATTTTCTTCCATCTCTTTTCTAAGCATTCCTTCCC
>NW_008413232.1:0-277 GCF_000622305.1 Nannospalax galili | reverse complement strand
CTATCTAGAGTCTCTCCCTTAAAAACATCAGCTGTTCCTCACCCTGCAGTCGTCAGCTGCCCATAGTTCTTCAGCTAAGATTGGGGTCTGCTGCCCATTTCCTCAGTTCTACACTTTTAGGCTGGCAAGATGCTTTATGATTTTCTTTATGTATGCAAATATGGAACTGTATACCAAGCCCTTTGCATCTGAGGCAGTGGGACATGTCATAATATTTTATATCATAATCCTCAACTTCATGTTTCTCACATGCATATGATCCACTGCTCGAGGGGGG
>NW_008413231.1:0-277 GCF_000622305.1 Nannospalax galili | reverse complement strand
CACTCAACAGCCAAAAGATTCAACATGAGATCAATAAAAAGAAACGAAGTTATCCATCCCGAATATAAGACTTTTAAATGGTTTGAGATAATTAGTACTTAATATGAGATCAAAAATGTATAAAAGCAACAAAAACGTTGATTCTAGCTCCTAGAAATTAATAAAGTTCAGTACAGAGTTTAAGAAACCACTGTGTAAAAATCCACAAGGAAGCAAATTATCTACCACAAAACAAAACAAAAAATCCATGGCTTTTGGTATATGTCAGATTTGCCAT
>NW_008413230.1:0-277 GCF_000622305.1 Nannospalax galili | reverse complement strand
AAAAAAAATCTGTCACTGTCAAGATGTCCTTATGAGATTATGTCATATTTTTTAAGGCAATTACCTTCAACATAAAACCTAGCAGAATGTCCAGGACAGGGCTCAAATAGAGGGGACATGGATTTTAGATTTAGCAAGCAATGCATATTTTTATGACAAGAAAAACAAAAACAAAAACTGCCAAATTAATTCTTTTAGGGGAAACATCACCTTGAAGTTTGCATCTGAAGGAAATGAGACTCATCACAATGCCCAGGAAGAAAAGGGGAGGGAAGGA
>NW_008413229.1:0-277 GCF_000622305.1 Nannospalax galili | reverse complement strand
AGTTGGGAGGCTTGGGGGCACAGCTGCCTTTTTATTCTCGTGATGGGAGATGTAAGAAAGAAAAAGATTTGCGTTGCTCTCCTGGTGAGAGAGATACTCATGAATCCTGCATGTCAGAGGGCACCAGCTACTAGCTGGCATGAGGTTCAGAGGCTCTCATGTTGGGCGCCAGATATGGGTGCGCAGGGATCTCGGAGCGCCAGCTGCTGGGCGCCGGTCTCCTGCACGCACCTGGGGTGCAGCGGGTCCCGCACCGTGTCGTTGTGGGTCTCTGCTA
>NW_008413228.1:0-277 GCF_000622305.1 Nannospalax galili | reverse complement strand
TTATTTGGACTTGTGTGGGACTTGTGCATGTTGTCACCATTGCTGAAATTTCATATTCTGCTCTCAAAACAGAGTGGAGGTCTTTTCTTCATCCCTCACATTTTCTCAGCTTTATTAGGATATAAATGACAAAGTTTATACATTTTCCAATATACAACTTGAAGTTTTATTTGTGTGTGTCTCTTTAAAGTGTATGTGTAGACACACATACACAAACAGTGAAGTGATTAAATCCAACTAGTATCTATTACCTCACAAACTTTTTTGGTGAAAAAAA
>NW_008413227.1:0-277 GCF_000622305.1 Nannospalax galili | reverse complement strand
AAAAATCCATCAGACTAGATTTTTCAGCTGGTGAAACAAAAGAGTCAGGATTTTTCAGGGGCTGGAGAGATGACTCAGCAGTTAAGAGCACCGGATGCTCTTCTGGAGGACCCAGGTTCACTTCCCAGCATGATGGACAATTTAATAAATGTCTGTAACTCCAGTTCCAGGGGATCCAATGCCCTCTTCTAGCCTCTGTGGGGATTGCACGCATGGGTGCACCTACATACATGCAGGCAAAATACCCCATATACATAAAATTTAAAATATTTTTTTT
>NW_008413226.1:0-277 GCF_000622305.1 Nannospalax galili | reverse complement strand
ACAATGCTACAAAATGCCAACACTAACTCCCCACCTGCATTAGATTTCTAATCCTAACCCTAACCCTAGCCCCTAACCCTAACCCTAACCCTAACACTCACCCTCACCCTCACCCTCACCCTAACCCCTAACCGTAACCCTAACCGTAACCCTAACCCTCCCCCTCCCCCTCCCCCTAACCCTAACCCTCTAACCCTAACCCTAAACCTAACCCTAACCCTAATCACAACCCCAACCTCTACCCCTACCCTTAATCCTAACCATAACTGTAACCAAA
>NW_008413225.1:0-277 GCF_000622305.1 Nannospalax galili | reverse complement strand
GGTGACACTACCATCTGCACGTCAGAGGGGGCAGGTGACACCACCATGTCCACGTCAGAGGGAACAGTTGACATGACCATCTGCACGTCAGAGAGGGCATGTGACATGAACATCTGCACGTCACAGGGGGCAGCTGACACGACCATAGGTACATCAGAGGAGGCAGGTTACCCCAACATCAGCACGTCAGTGGGGGCAAGTTACACGACCATGTGCACGACAGAGGGGCAGGTGACACGACCATTTGCACATCACAGTGGTCAGGCGATACGACCAT
>NW_008413224.1:0-277 GCF_000622305.1 Nannospalax galili | reverse complement strand
GCTCCGCACCGCGGCACAATGGCCGGCCGCCCGCGCGCCCCTCACCTCATGGTGCCGGCGGCGCCGAGGCTTCCCCGACGCGGGAGACGCCGAGCGCGGAGGTCTCTCCTCAGCTCTGGCGGGGCCGCTGCGGGGAGCGCTAGCAGAGCGGGCTCCGGCTCGCTACACCATGACCGCGCGCGGAGGCCGCCGACGGCCAGCGAAAAAGGCTGAGGAGGGGGCGCGGGGCCGAGCGCCCGGCTAGTCCCCGGCGGTCGCCGCCTCCTCCTTCCGCGTC
>NW_008413223.1:0-277 GCF_000622305.1 Nannospalax galili | reverse complement strand
TGGATTTACTGTAATGTTTAGTAATAGTTCTCTCTTTGATTTAGTGACCGGAATACTAAATTCATAGGTGACTAACCGTTCCTTAGTCCACAAGAATGACAGTCTACCTTCCCCTGTGTAAAGTAGGCCAGCCTTGGAAGGATCTTCGGGTCTGTCTGGCTGTGCCCAGTGCAGGAAATGGAAAGGGCTTTGCTAAATGTTGAGGTTGGGTATAAGCCAGGGAATTTATAAAACTATGTTTCTTATCAGTCAAAAAGATTTATGTTGGGCCAGATTT
>NW_008413222.1:0-276 GCF_000622305.1 Nannospalax galili | reverse complement strand
ACACACACACACACACACACACACACACACTGAGGAAATACAGTGTTATTTAGCAAATTTATTTTTACCATTTGGGAAGCACTCTGATTTCTCTATTTAGTTTCATCTTATGGTAAAAATATTGGAATTGAATCTATTAAATTGATTTTTGTCTCATGAATAAATTATAATCCATAATTTGAAAAATATTTCCATGATGTGAAAAATGTTCCTATCCCCAAATTGCTAAACTCTTCTAGAAACTGGAAGAATAAAAATGATAAAATGGGGCATTGT
>NW_008413221.1:0-273 GCF_000622305.1 Nannospalax galili | reverse complement strand
TGTGTGTGTGTGTGTGTGTGTGTGTGTGTGTGTGTGCCACAATGCATGTGTACACATCAGAGGACAACTTGGTGGGAGTTGGTTTTCTACCTCTACCACATGGGTCCCAGGTATCAAACTCAGGTTGTCAGGCTTGGTGGCAAGCACCTTTACCCACTGAGTCATCTCTCCAACCCAGCCTCAAATTTTGATATCTTTAACATGACATTCAAATCCTTTGCAATTTGGTTCCACAGACTCGGAGTCTTAGAACCTAATAATCTTCATTTTTAC
>NW_008413220.1:0-277 GCF_000622305.1 Nannospalax galili | reverse complement strand
CACCCACTACTGGTGTGAGAAGCCAGTCTACTATTCCCTGTGGCTGATAAATTGCTCCCACCATGGTGGGGGAGAAGTTAAAAACTGAGAGTTGAACTGGCACCTTGGGGTCATATCTGGCTAGTGTTGCCTTTGGAAGTGGTCATTAATTATTTGGAGAGCCTTTTTGGCATCTGGGTTTAGATACCATTTGGAGGATGGGTTTTTTTCTCCCTCTAGGAGATCAAAGAGTGTCTGTAATTGACTTGTGGGGATGGGAAGCCAGGGCCTTAGCCAA
>NW_008413219.1:0-277 GCF_000622305.1 Nannospalax galili | reverse complement strand
AGTCACATCCTCTCTGTTTGCCACTATATTTCTTGAAGTAGAACGTGCATCGCAGACCGTAATATTCCTTGGCTCCATTACAGGGAATGTTCTTTGAACTCAGGTCTTAAGTGCAGTGTAGACAGAGTTTAAAACCTTCCTATCATATGGTGCTCTTATTTCTGGGAAAAGCAGACAGAGCCCTAGAAGAAAACAGACACTGCTTTTTAAACAGTCCAACTAGTCCGAGAATGCTTATACAGAAACAGGGGTGGGGTGGGGCTTTACCTGTTTGTTT
>NW_008413218.1:0-277 GCF_000622305.1 Nannospalax galili | reverse complement strand
TTGCTATTGGTAAGAATTCATTTCTGGTGGATTCCACAGCATGTAGCTTTATGGAAAGAGCCATCCGCATGGCCTCCTCAGTGATCCATTTGTACCTCGGTATGATTGATTCAACTCCACCACAGGCACAGCAGAGAAGCCACGCCCAAACAAGCCTGATGGGCCAGATTTAATACAATGGTTCTTCCCACAGAACATGGGATTCCCAGGATGGAAAAACATCTTATCATGGCAGCTAGACATGCTGTCCCTTCAGCCAGAATACTGACAGCTTTGT
>NW_008413217.1:0-277 GCF_000622305.1 Nannospalax galili | reverse complement strand
ACCTGGTCCTCTGCAAGAGCAGTCAGTGCTCTTAACCGCTGAGCCACCTCTGTAGCCCCCAAAAGCAAAATCCTAAAAGCAGCCAGAGAAAAGACTGTTGTTTGGAGGCTTGGTCCCCAGTTGGTGATGCTATGGAGGGATGACTGATTGGATCATAAGGATGCTAGCCTCCTTAATGGATTAATTCATTGGTTAGTTCATAACCAAATGGACTATTAGGAAGTAGGGCCTAGTTGAAGAAAGTATTGAGTCACTAAGGATGTCCTTTGAAAGGTGT
>NW_008413216.1:0-277 GCF_000622305.1 Nannospalax galili | reverse complement strand
CTAAATATTTTGCAGGCTATTGTGAATGTGTTTCCATGAACTCTTTCTCTGATTGGTTGTTACTGGTATATAAAAAGGCAACTGATATTTGTAAACTGTTTGTTTTATCTTGACACTATGCTGAAACAGTGATTATTCCTAGCAGTTTTCTGGTGGAATTTTTTTAGATCTCTTAGGTATAATATATCTGTCAAAAGTGATAATCTGACCTCTTCTTTTCCAATTAGTGCCTCTTTAATTTTATTTTCTTATCTTATTGTTCAAACAGTATATTGAA
>NW_008413215.1:0-277 GCF_000622305.1 Nannospalax galili | reverse complement strand
CCTTTTCCTCAAGGCCATACCAGTATTTCTCATCATTTTTTTCTGATCGTGGTCATTTTGACTAGGGTAAGATGAAATCTCAGTATGGCTTTAATATGTTTTTCCCTGATGGATAAAGATGTTAAACATTAAGATGTTCTAAATCACTTGTACTTCCTCTTCTGAGAATGCTCTGTGTAATTCCATATCTGGTTTTTTACATTGTGTTTACATCACTTTTAGGAGATTTCCTGTGGACTCCTGGAGCCTTTTCTGTACAGAATCCTATTAACTGCAA
>NW_008413214.1:0-277 GCF_000622305.1 Nannospalax galili | reverse complement strand
AAAATGTGGGTGGATGAGACACTTAATGTTCTTTATAAATCTTCATTTTCTAAAGCAATGTCTGACCTGGATTTACTGCCAACTCTTTAAGTTTTCAGGAAAAAATGTAATTAAAATAAAGAAAATGTGTGATAGTCTTTGTAACCCATATCGTCTCATCGTGTTTAACACTTTCAGAAGCTTTAAATTAATGCTCCCACTTGATAGGGACATGTGGTATGGCAGGTGGAGGAAGAAAAGTTGAGTGATGCACCCGTTCTTCCTTTCTTCCTTCCCT
>NW_008413213.1:0-275 GCF_000622305.1 Nannospalax galili | reverse complement strand
GGTGTTTTACGTATTTCCAAGCATGTTTACATGTAGCAATATATTTTAAAACGCACATGTGTGATTTGCGCTATGGATGTGGGGCTGGTGAGATGGTTTAGTGGGTAAAGGTGCCTTTTACTAAGCGTGACAACCTCAGTTTGATCCCTGGACTCCACAGAGGGAGAGAACTAATTCCTGCACATTGTCCCCTGACCTCTGCACGTGCGACCCCACTGCATATGCGACCATACAACACACACACACACACACACACACACACACACACACACACA
>NW_008413212.1:0-277 GCF_000622305.1 Nannospalax galili | reverse complement strand
GCTGAACATGCTGTTTTTCCTCCAGGGAATGTTTTTGGCACCTTTGTCAAACATCAGATGGCTGAAATTGTGTGTACTCATATTTGATCTTCAATTTTGTTCCATTGATCTATGGGTCTTTTTTTGTGTCAGTACCGTGTTTTTTATGACTATAGCTCTGTAAAACAGTTTAACATCTGGTATGGTAATCCCCCCAGCATTGCTCTTAGTGCTCAGGTTTGCTTTTACTATCTGAGGTATGTTGTGTTTACATATGAATCTTAGGTTGGTTTTTCCA
>NW_008413211.1:0-277 GCF_000622305.1 Nannospalax galili | reverse complement strand
GGCTCAAACTCACAACAATCCTCCGGCCTCAGCCTCATGAATGCTGGGATGCTTTCTTTTTAAAAGAGTATTTTTATTTTATGTGTGTGAGTGTTTTGCCTAAGTGTGCCACGTGTGCAGTGCCTGAGATGACCAGAAGAGCTTCGGATCCCTTGGAACTGGAGTTACAGATGGTTGTCAGCCAGCATGTGGAAGCTGGGAACCAAACCCCTGTCCTCTACAAGAGCAGCCAGAGCTCTTAACTGCTCAACCATCGCCCCAGTCCTCTGAGCAGCTT
>NW_008413210.1:0-277 GCF_000622305.1 Nannospalax galili | reverse complement strand
TTTTTATTTAATTTTCAAGCTAACTTCCTAACCTCTCAGTAAAGTCTTTTCTAAGACACTGGTGAAATCTGCTTTAAATGAGAATAAATATGTTTTAAATAAAAGAAGCAAGGTACAGGACGGGAAAGCTGGCTCAGCAGTTAAAAGCACTAGCTGTTCTTGCAGAGAACCCAGGTTTGGTTCTCAGCACCCACATAGCAACTAACAACCATCTGTAACTCCAGCTCAGGGGAACTGACACTCTCTTCTGGCCTCCACAGGCACTGCATGCATAAAT
>NW_008413209.1:0-277 GCF_000622305.1 Nannospalax galili | reverse complement strand
CCGCCCTGTTGCACAGCCACCACTAGCTACATGGGTGCAGGACTGCCCACGCCTGACACTGCCATCCCAAACGCCACCTTAGCGCTTGGGGACGCATTCCTCTATCAGAATCAGACGTCCGTCTGCCTGTCCGATTACGCGGGGGGTGGAAAATGAAATTTAGAGAACGACAGGCCAAAGAGGGGGCAATGAACAGCAGATAGGAAGCCGGGAAAGAAGGAAGGCCAGAAGAGGGAGAGGGGAGGCAAAGGGGGAAGGGAACAGGGAGGGTGGGGAA
>NW_008413208.1:0-277 GCF_000622305.1 Nannospalax galili | reverse complement strand
ACCAGAAGCCAAGCCCCTGAGGAAAGGTTTGAGGAGGGACTGGAACCCAAGGGTCTGTTGGTGTCTCGTACCTCGAGGTTCGGAGTCTCAGCCTCTGTGGGTGTGGGGTGGAGTCATCCTGGCAGAGTATCTGTCTCCTGCCCTATGTCCACAGGGAAGATGGAACTGCATCTCACCTCCTCCTCCCATGCCAGAGACACAGCAGCCAGTGAGTGTGTCAGGAACCACACAGAGGGGAAGAGACATGCCCCCAGCTGTTGAGAGAGAGAGAGAGAGA
>NW_008413207.1:0-277 GCF_000622305.1 Nannospalax galili | reverse complement strand
TGCAGCCAAACTTGGCAATGTCATTCACCTGATGCTGGCTTTAGAGGCATGGAAAATGCACGAGTGAAGGGGCCATCTTTCTTTCTCTGCCAATGCCATGCAGTGTGTAGCATAGATGCCTCTGCATAGAGAAGGATATTGGGTGAAGCTGTGAAAGTGAAGCCTGGTTGGCAATGGAGACCCCAAGAAGACATTCATGATGCAAAGCTGTGAGGCATCTGCCAAAAAGACCTGCATACAGGGAGTGGTACCAACCCAAAAGAGAGATGTATGTTGC
>NW_008413206.1:0-277 GCF_000622305.1 Nannospalax galili | reverse complement strand
TCTTCTTTAAAAATGATCTGCTGAAATTAAGATGCAAATATAGACAATAAAGGGGAGGGCGATGCTTAAGTTGTATTAAATGTAATGTATCTGTTACTTCTTCTCTCCATTTAAATACCCACTGTCTTCCTATTTTGTTTTTAGCTCCACGTTCTGGCTTGGCTGTAAAACACTTCATAGATGTAGGAGGTAAGAGATTTATTTCTTTATTCTATAAATGTATTTATCTTTGCTTTAAAGGTAACGTGTTCAAATGTCAGGTTTTATTTTTATTGTC
>NW_008413205.1:0-277 GCF_000622305.1 Nannospalax galili | reverse complement strand
TCCAGACAGTCTACTCAGGAGCTCTCTAGGAGAGTGAAGCAGCATTGGCTATTTAGGAGCACTGAAAATGCCTCAGATGGATAGTGGAAGGTCTGACCAAAGAGATGAGAGATGAGACTCTTAGTCCCTAATAGTGAAATGGAAGCCTGACCCTGGGGACCTGGGAAGGACTGCAGATGTCCCAAGGCTCACCTGGCAGAATATCCAGTCTGATGGTCTCAGGCAGTCTCCAGGATATGGGCAAGCACACATTTTTTATTGCTTGAAAAATGATATA
>NW_008413204.1:0-277 GCF_000622305.1 Nannospalax galili | reverse complement strand
AGGACATTTCCAGGCACACTGGCATGATCAGGGAGCAAGCAGGCCAGAGAGGATGGAATGGGTGGAGGGGAGGTCCTGCAGATGAGATCAGGGACCATGTGGAGCTGTACCACATAGACTTATGGGGATGATGGAAAGTCACTGAAGATTTAGCACATAGCACTTGTCAACCTGATTTAGCATCTTCAAAGATCTGATTTCTGTGTGAGGAACAGATTAGGAAAGGCAAGGATCAGGGGCTATGCTAGTGCCAAAATCCAGTAAGAAGTGATGGCCA
>NW_008413203.1:0-277 GCF_000622305.1 Nannospalax galili | reverse complement strand
ATTTCCCTTTGACTTACTTATCCTCCCTGGAAGGCAAGGGCAAAATTACTGAATTTTCTCTTTGACTTACTTATCCTCCTTAAGCCTCCTATGCTTTGTTGAACCGCCAGGATAGGTTTACCAGTCTTGGAAAAAATTTCAAATTTTCAAAATAACTGCCATACCAGTTTCGATAGTGGGCCCACCAAGTTGCACTCCCACCAACAGTGGGTTCTCTGTTCCCCAAATCTCACAAACATCTGCTTTTTTTATTTTAATAGTTCTGGTTGGGATAAAA
>NW_008413202.1:0-277 GCF_000622305.1 Nannospalax galili | reverse complement strand
TTGGTGTCTGGGGTGCTAAGACAAGAAATTGCCCTGTACCCAGGCTAGGTGAAGTGATGCACTGTGGGAGCTG
This sequence comes from Nannospalax galili, assembly GCF_000622305.1. NCBI lineage: Eukaryota > Metazoa > Chordata > Mammalia > Rodentia > Spalacidae > Nannospalax > Nannospalax galili. The sequence goes on along the minus strand of NW_008413202.1, from coordinate 204 downwards.
GGAGGGTGAAAGAGGGTGGGGGAGTCAAGGCACTGTGGGTGTGCTGGACTTAGGGAAGGTGCTGGCACCAGGACACTGGAGGTTGTGCAGCCCAGGAAGCAGAGGAAGGTGAGGGCAGGACCAGACTCAGAGGGCCTCTGGGGACCAGGAAAGATGCTGGCACCAGGATGTCCAGAGGCTGTGCATCCCAGAGAAATAAAGGGA
>NW_008413201.1:0-277 GCF_000622305.1 Nannospalax galili | reverse complement strand
AGATAAAAGCTCCCAAATATTTTTGACATTTTTGGCCTTTGGAACCAAGTACGTTGCTAAGAGGCCCAAGGACATTGTGAGTAGATTTTTATTTTTCATTTTCATTTATTTATTAAAATATTTTAATTTTATTTTTTAAAATTATTTTTTAAATATTTTATTATTTTTTATTTTATTGTATGTGTATGCATGTATTGCCTGCATGTAGGTAAGTGTACCCGTGTTTTGCAATGCCGACAGAGGACAGAAGAGGCCATCGGAGCCCCCGAACTGGAGT
>NW_008413200.1:0-277 GCF_000622305.1 Nannospalax galili | reverse complement strand
CCCCCCAAATTATGAAGTGTGATGGAGCACGCATGTAATCCCAGTTCAGGGAAGATAGCGACAGTCAGATTCTGGGGGTTTATTTGATAAACTCCGGGCTGGTGAGAATCCCCTCCCTGACACACAGACACACACAAGGTAGATGGCACCTATGGAATGACGCCCAAGGTTATCTTCTGGCCTCTGCACACATGAGCACACATGTGCATACACAAAAAGACATATGGACATGCACGTGTGTGTCCACATTTGCACAAGAGATACTCTGTTTGGGGGG
>NW_008413199.1:0-277 GCF_000622305.1 Nannospalax galili | reverse complement strand
TTGACCCTCCTCTTTGTAGACTGGACACTGGTGCAAGTCCATCTGGTGGGGGTCTCCATGGCCTCCCTGAACAAGAGTACAGGTGACTCTCCACAGGGCTTTTGAGTGATGCTCCATTGTCCCTTGGAACTTAGTCAAATTCGGAGGGCAAGTATATTTATTTAAGAGTCCATGTGTATAGCTAAAGACTAGGTAACAGGAAACAATGCCAGACAGGAGATACCTTCCAGGGTGGCCCAAGAGACTCCCAGACAATAATGCAGCATAGAACTGGGAA
>NW_008413198.1:0-277 GCF_000622305.1 Nannospalax galili | reverse complement strand
TGCCTCCTCCATCCATCCGCTCGCTCTCCATCCCAATTTTTAACCTGTCACAGACTACTGGTTCCAGTGGATCTAGACAGCGCCCTACGACTATGCCTGCAAGACTACACAACACTACAGGAGCAGGCTTGCTTTCTGCTCTATTAGGAACAGGGAGCATCTAGGGACTAGACCCTCCATCATAGAGGGACCCGGGAGCAACACCCAACCCAGTGTCCAGCCCTGGCAGGCTCAGAAGTCATTGGGTGGGGGGACGGGCCTGAGTTTATGCTCCAGT
>NW_008413197.1:0-277 GCF_000622305.1 Nannospalax galili | reverse complement strand
GGCACTACCCACAGTGGGCTGGGCCCTCCCAGATCACTCAACAATCAAGAAGATCCCCCACAGACATGGCCACAAGCCAGTTATATGGAGGAAATTCCCCAATTGAGGCTCTTCCAACTCGGGTCTGTCAAGTTGACACGCTATCCAGCATTAGTGAAGAGGGCCAAAAGTGAGCTGATAAACAGGCCTGGCACTAAAGCCAGGAAAACAGCAGCTCTTGTGTCTATGTATCCATGTGCACACCTGTATGTGTGTATGTGTGTGTGTGTGTGTGTGT
>NW_008413196.1:0-277 GCF_000622305.1 Nannospalax galili | reverse complement strand
GTTGTTTTATGTCTTTAAAATTTAATGGATCATGCTGTCGAAGCACCTGACTCTGTTGATTGGGGTCTGGAACCTCTAGGACAGGGAATAAAACCGGCCCCTGGACCCCCACAAGGCACCAATGGTTGTGGTGTGCCTGAACAGTCGGTGCGTGAGTTAAGTTCGCATTTCCTCAACTTTCTTCATAGAACCCTGACATCCCACTCTAAACTGCTCTCCTCATCCCCAGAATCTCCGCCTGAGCACTCAGGGGTCCCAGAATCTTCCCCACCCTCAG
>NW_008413195.1:0-277 GCF_000622305.1 Nannospalax galili | reverse complement strand
CCATGGTCCTGATATCTGGGACTCCACTGCAACTGCACCTTCACCAATGGCTTCTCCTTGCATTTTTTGGTGCCAGGCCACAACTTCTCTGCATAATCCCTTCAATCATGCTATCACATCAGAGATGTGATATCACATGTTATCACAATCAGAGCTGTATGGGATACTTTTACACATAACCAAATTTGGCTTCTAGCTTAAGATGCATCCTTTGGCTTCAGCCCAGACTTCAGTGGTGATGGTCTCTTGTTGATCACAGCTGATTTTTCAGCCCCAG
>NW_008413194.1:0-277 GCF_000622305.1 Nannospalax galili | reverse complement strand
TAATAGTCTATCTAATGTGAATTTAATCTTTTTGACATAAAAAATTTATTCATCAGGGGCCAGAGAGAGATCTCAGCAGTTACAGTCACTGGTTACTCTTACAGAGGACCCAGATTCATATCCCAGCACCCATACGGCAGCTATATCCAAGCGTAGGGGCTCTAATGCCATCTTCTGATCTGTGGGCATTGCACAATATGAGTGTACTAATAGACATGCATGAAACACACTCATACACATATTAAAATAAAATGAAATAAAATAAAATTCATTCATT
>NW_008413193.1:0-276 GCF_000622305.1 Nannospalax galili | reverse complement strand
CACACACACACACACACACACACACACACACACACAATTTAAAATAAAAATGAAATTTGTAAAGCTTATATACCTGTAAAACATCAAAAATGAATGTGTTTCTTTTGAATCTTATATGCACACTGTAGTTTTTTCATTAGCTGCACAGTAACGGTTTGCATTGTCATAAATACAAAAAGAAATAAACTGGAAAGCAATAACATCTTCTGAGGTTTTTTGTTTTTGTTTGTTTTTGTCTTTTTGAAGCAGGGTCTCCCTATAGCCCCAGCTGTCCTG
>NW_008413192.1:0-277 GCF_000622305.1 Nannospalax galili | reverse complement strand
CACCTGGGATGATATCCCACAACTCCTTCTCAACCTCTTCACCACTGGAATTCACCCGTATCCTCTCTGAGGCCTGGAAACTGGTACCAGCCATTTACTGAGGATCCTGAGGTGATTGAGGAAATTATCCCTCGCTGCCGCCCAAATTGGGATCCCATCACTCCTGCAGGTAGGGAGTCACTCAAACTCTACCACCAGATTTTTATGGAGGGTCTCCAGACTGTTCCTACAAAGGCTACAAATTTGTCAAGATTCAGTCAGGTTTTGCAGAGACAGA
>NW_008413191.1:0-277 GCF_000622305.1 Nannospalax galili | reverse complement strand
AGAATCCACAAATAATAAATATCAGGAGTATAATTCAGTTAAGTAGTTGGCTTCCTAAATAACTTTCCCATAATTTAAAATTTTATACTTAATCATGTTTCCATATTTTCACTTACTTTATCCAAACAAAGAGCTGCTTCTTGGACAGGATTGTGACTATTACATTAAGGTTATGACTATTAAATCAAGGCTGTGACTCTATTACATCAAGGTTGTGACTATTACGTCATGGTTGCAACTCTATTATATCAAGTCTTCCACTCTACTACATCAATGA
>NW_008413190.1:0-277 GCF_000622305.1 Nannospalax galili | reverse complement strand
AGAAAGAAAGAGGATGGAAAAGTGGATGCTTAGTTTTTTAAAAATTTATTTTTATTTTATGTGTACAAGTGTTTTGCCTACATGTATGTAAGTATACTCATGTGTGCAGTGCCTGTGGTGGCCAGAAGAGGATGTTAGATCCCCTGGAACTGGAGTTAGGGATGGTTGTTGGCCACCACGTAGATGCTGGGAACCTAATCCAGGTCCTATGCAAGAGCAGCCAGCGTTTTGTTTTTAAATTTTTACTTATTTCAAACATGCCACAGCACATATATGG
>NW_008413189.1:0-277 GCF_000622305.1 Nannospalax galili | reverse complement strand
CTCTCCTCCTCTCCTCTCTCTCCTTTACCTCCATCCCTCCCTCCTCTCTCCCCCCACATGTGTGTGTATACTTATGTATGTGTGTGTGTACACTTGGTGTGTCCACTGTGTGTGTGTGTATGTGGTGTTTATACTCCTGAGTGTGCTTTCACATGTGTGTTTCTCTGCATTTGTGTGTGTTTGTGTGTGGATACACGTGTGTGTGCTTATGTGTTTGTTTGTGTGTGGGGTGTCTATATGTGTTTTTTATGACAGCAGGCCACAGGCCAAGAAATGA
>NW_008413188.1:0-277 GCF_000622305.1 Nannospalax galili | reverse complement strand
TTTTTTTTTCAAGTGTGATATAGGATGTTGGGAGTTAGGAAAGCAAGATGCTAAACATTCATTTCTAACAAAGCTTTCTAGAAAGCAAAGACAAGACATGGGGATCAAGTTTTCCTCACAGCTCCTTCACTAAGATAGCAAGTATCCAGCTGGAGAGCTTCAAAGAAGAGTTTAAAAGAAAATTAACAAGCAAATATTATTAGCTCACCATGTCCCTTCCTCTGCCTTTCCCACCATTTCACCATTAGTCATGACAGATGGGTGGGCCCTTTGACAG
>NW_008413187.1:0-277 GCF_000622305.1 Nannospalax galili | reverse complement strand
GAATGTAAGGGGATATTGAGCACCGTCTTTGCATATTGAGCATGGTGTCGAAAGAGTGAATCATGGTAATGACATTATTGCACATATTGATGGTACATTGGAGCATTGTGATGTTACATGGGAGCCTTGTGATGTCACAACGGAATATTGAGAAGTCATATTGTAACATTGTGATGTCACCATGGAACATTGTGATGTCACATTGGAACACTGTGTTGGCACAATAAACATTGAGGAGTCATATTGCAACATTTTGATGGCATATTGGAGCATTATA
>NW_008413186.1:0-277 GCF_000622305.1 Nannospalax galili | reverse complement strand
TTTTTATAGAGCCCATGCTCTTTTGGGAGAAGAGAAAACCGTGGCTCCATGTCCCTTTTGTAAAATTAGAGCTTTAAGACTTAGGATCATTTAAGACATGGTTGTTATGCCCCACTGGTAATTAAAAATTATGGATTAGGGTCTCATTCCATAGAACTAGAAGGAACTTCATAATCAACAAGTTCTGTAAAGACAAATAAGGCCCAGGGTTTGGGATGTGAGCAGAGAGAGGAAGTGTTGAGTAGTGGTCAAAACTGTGTCCTTTAGATTTAAGTTC
>NW_008413185.1:0-277 GCF_000622305.1 Nannospalax galili | reverse complement strand
GACACATTGGTGCATTGGGATGGCACACTAAGCATTGTGATGGCATAAAGGAGAATTGTGAAGACATATTAGAGTATTTTGAGGGCACATTGAGCATAGAGGTGGCATAAAGGAGCACTGTGATGGCACACTGAGCATTGTGATGGCACACTTGGGAATTGAGATGGAACATTGATCATTGTGATAACACATTGGGGCCTGTGAGGGGACATTCAGCATTGTGATATCACATTGAGAACTGTGGTGAGATATTGGGGTATTGTGAAGGGACATTCAG
>NW_008413184.1:0-277 GCF_000622305.1 Nannospalax galili | reverse complement strand
CATGTGAAATTGATTCATTTTTTTGTGATCTCTTACAGGCCTAGAATTTTATGCTACGGCCTCTCTTTTTTGACCACATGCCTAGTGATTAACATAGAATATGTCTAATGGTAGATAATCAATTTATATTGATTTGTATTGCCACAGTACAACCTTACCCCATCAAATTAATTGAGAATTAAAAGTAGAGAAGAATGAGAAGAAAAGTGTATTTGAAACTCTATTCTAAATGTGGAATTCTAGTCAAAGAATTTTGATCTCCTAAGCCTCTGTGTTG
>NW_008413183.1:0-277 GCF_000622305.1 Nannospalax galili | reverse complement strand
AAAGTGTCCATCTCTGTCAACAGGCGAGGGCCATTACCCATAGAGGTATGAAGCCATTCCAGGACCCCTTGAGGTTGGTGCAGGGCCCCAACCAGGCTTGGGAGGAATTGAAAATTAAGAGATGGAGTGGGGAGGAAGGCTCATAGTGGTGTAGTCATGTTTTGGAGAGTGTTGTTGATGGTTATTAATGTTTTCTTGGCCTTTAATGTAAGTGAGCATCTGGACGAGGGATTTTTGTCCCCTTTTAGGAGGTTAAAGAGGGGTTGAAGGGTGTCTG
>NW_008413182.1:0-277 GCF_000622305.1 Nannospalax galili | reverse complement strand
AAACAGAGTTCAAAAAATCAGTCCAGGAAAACTGGGAACAGTGGAGGTGACGATGGATGGTGCAGCGATGACATAGGTGGCACGGAGTCCGGGCAGAGAAGAGTATGACGGCAACAACAGTGGAAGTAATGCGGCGGGAGTGAACACATCATGGTGATATCCTGTGAAAAAAACGGAAATACACCCCCTTCCCAGGCCACCAAGGGGCTGGGTAGCCACGTTAGCAAACAATAGTAGCAGCGGTGTCCTTTTGAAAATGAAGAGCAGAAAAGATGAG
>NW_008413181.1:0-277 GCF_000622305.1 Nannospalax galili | reverse complement strand
CCACGGGCTTCCGGCCCAGGTACACTGTGAACACATCTCCATATTTTTGTCGCATCTGCCAAGCATCAGACGATAGGATTGTGGTTATTCAGCAAACCTCTCATTGTTAAACTATTAAAACACTTAAAGATTGGTAATTAGGCACCTCCTGCTCAGTTGTATTGAGACTAATAATGATGATGGGGACTTTTAAGGTTGGACTAAATGCATTTTGTATTTTCTATGGTCATGAGTCTATGGGGGCCAAGGGGTGGAATGTGGAGGTTTGAATGAGAAT
>NW_008413180.1:0-277 GCF_000622305.1 Nannospalax galili | reverse complement strand
TGCTTGGCATCCACATGATTGTGACCACATCATAATGCTAAGTGTATTTAGTCCTACTTAAAGAGACTCCACAATCATTAACAATCCCAACACTGTTCAACTTTCCAAAAACTGCTATGAGACTCAAGCAATCTCTTTACTGTTATTCTCTATAAAATCAAAAGAGACAAATTATGTACTTCAAACATAAAATGCCACAGAATACCCATTACCATTTCAAAAGAGAGAAATGCAAATATAGTGAGAAAAACTAAAACTAATTAAGACCAAAATAGTA
>NW_008413179.1:0-277 GCF_000622305.1 Nannospalax galili | reverse complement strand
GATAGATGACTTCCTCCTATGACTATGATCTCATTTGGACCTGCATTTGTGGTTAATAATGAGGCTTGATTTCCCCCAGAAGGAAAAGATAGCATGCACTAGATGCCCTGTTGCCTTTTACGAGTTTACGGCTTTAACCCTAAATGAGAAAATATTGAGACTAAAGTTTGGTATAAAGAAAAACTATTTGGCTTGGGGAAACTCCTTCTTGGATAGAAAGATTAGATAAGTCAGTAAAAAGCTGGTGGTGCATGACCTCTGAAGAAAGACATTTAAT
>NW_008413178.1:0-277 GCF_000622305.1 Nannospalax galili | reverse complement strand
GTTCCCGAGTGCCCCTGGCGCTGCCCGCACATGTTTCGGAGGACCGCAGCCACCATCGCAGATTCCGGACAGTTCGGGAAGTGCAACTGCGGTCGGCCAATGCTCCCGCTGCTGCCATACAACATGCTAGGCGCCGGGAGAGAGTGCAGCAAAAGCCCAGCTTGCCGCCTTCCTGTCCCTGTGGCTTCTGAGGTAAGTGTCGGGCCAGGTGGGAGTGGGAGCTCAGGCGTGGCTGCAGGCCTGGACTTCGAGGACTCCCTCCATCCGTCCCCCGGGG
>NW_008413177.1:0-277 GCF_000622305.1 Nannospalax galili | reverse complement strand
TCTTTCTTTCTTTCTTTCTTTTTTGGTCTCAAAAGGCCCATGCCTTTAATCCCCAGCATGAGGTGGGAGGCAGAAGCAGGCAGATCTCTTTGAGTTCAAGGCCAGCCTGATTTACATAGCGAGCTCCAGGCCAGCTAAAGGAGACCCTGTTTCAAAACGACAAACAAAAGAAAAGAAAAAACAAGCAAGCAAACCAAAACACACAAAAACCCCCCAAAACAAAACGATCTTTTTTTTTTTTTTTGCCTTTTTGAGACAGGGTCTCCCTGTAGCCCCA
>NW_008413176.1:0-277 GCF_000622305.1 Nannospalax galili | reverse complement strand
AACAAGTTATATGCTCCCAATATACAGTGGCATGGAGTTAACATTCCCATTCCAAGCAAGGAATGGAGGTATCCAAGGGAGGAATGTGATCACAGCAAGACATTAAATCCCAGAGCTCCAAGCCCAGTCTCTGGGGCATGTGGCTGTGATGTGTGCTCCAATGGCCTTGCTGGCCTCAGCCCACAGTCTCTCTCTCCCTCGAATCAGCTGTACTTTTTTGTCTGCATCTTTCCTCGGTAGATGACATTTCACACTCTTGGCATCTTCAGCATCTGAG
>NW_008413175.1:0-277 GCF_000622305.1 Nannospalax galili | reverse complement strand
TTTGCTCAGAGAGGAAAAAGAATACATGTCATTGTCAGATGCTTGTGAAGAGAAAGGTATGTTTATTGCTTAATAGTGTCCCAAGCTGCCAGTCAGAATGCAGCCAAGAACTCTTTGCCTGTTGTTTATTCTTCATTGGTCTAGTCAGAAAATCAGTTTGAATGGCTTATCTTACCCAACATTATGGCTGCCTATATGAATAATCCATATAGTATTTGCTCTCATAAAAAAGGATGTATTTCTCTCCTGTGATAATAATGTTCTATGATCACGATAA
>NW_008413174.1:0-277 GCF_000622305.1 Nannospalax galili | reverse complement strand
CATCATTATTGTCTCAAGTCAAATGTCAACCTGCAGAGGAAGAGCTTTCCTTCAGACTATCCAATCTAAAGGTCTCCCCTTCTCCCCCTGCAGTCATGCAGCCATCCTTTCCTCCTCATCCTTTTCCCCCATGTCCCCCCCTTTATCTTTCGTTCTACACCTTCTAGACTTAATTGCTGTATTAATGTATTTTTTAATTTCAATTTAACTTTATTTTTATTTTATATGTGTCTTTTTAAAAATATATTTTATTTATTATTTTTATTTTATGTGGATG
>NW_008413173.1:0-277 GCF_000622305.1 Nannospalax galili | reverse complement strand
TCTAATTTTCATTTTATTTTAGGAATTTAAAAAATTTCCACCTTGATTTTTTTCAGTGATACACTGTTCAATCAAAAGCATATTGTTAAACTACTGAGATAACTCTCCAGCCCCACAACTGCATGTAACTCCAGCTCTATGAGATCTGTAGCCCTCTTCGGGGGCATCAGAACTCACATGCAAATACACATGCACATATACACATAATTAAAAGCAAACCTTTTTTAGCCTTAATGAAGTATCTGTCAAACATACAAGGAGTGCTAGAGCTGGGTAC
>NW_008413172.1:0-277 GCF_000622305.1 Nannospalax galili | reverse complement strand
GGAGGTCAGCAGAGGGCGTCGGATCCCCTGGAATTGGAGTTACACACAGTAATCATTAGCCATCATGTGGGCACTGGGAATCAAACCAGGGTCCTCTACAAGAGCAGCCATTGCCCTTAACTGCTGAGCCATCACTTCAGCCTATCATACAAGATATCTTAATAATATTTAGACTTCATCCTCTATTTAAACACCTCCCCCATCCAATAGCTTGCTGGATTTCATGCATTCTTTCATATATGTGAAGGACTATCAAGTCAAGTTTGTGTACCCAGGT
>NW_008413171.1:0-277 GCF_000622305.1 Nannospalax galili | reverse complement strand
AAAAAAAATATTTAATTTTATTTTATGTTATTTTTATTTTATGTTTTGCCTGCATGTATGCAAGTGCCCCTGTGCCATGCGATTTCCACAGAGGTCAGAAGAGGGCATCAGATCCCCTAGAACTGGAGTTAAGGATGATCGTTAGCCACTTCGTGGGGCTGGGAACCAAACCCAGGTCCTCTGCAAGAGCATCCAGTACTCTTAACTACTGAGCCATCTCTTCGGTCCCTAATTTTTTAAAATACTCATTTATCTTTGCCTTTTGTTGTTGCTGCTG
>NW_008413170.1:0-277 GCF_000622305.1 Nannospalax galili | reverse complement strand
GGGCCTGGACCCAGGGAACAGTGCTGCCCACAGTGGGCTGGGTCATTCTACATCAATTAAGGCAATCCAGATATCCCCCACAGACATGCTGAGGTACAATGGTCGTGAGTCATGTGGCTGGGGCTTTGAGTGCATGTTTTCCCCAGCTCACTCATCCACCCCTATTCTCTGGCATTCTTTCTCTTTCTTAATAACTGTCTCTGTTTCTATTACTAACCTGTGTCCCTGATGTGATTCCTAGGACACAAGAAGCAGAGGCTCTCAGCAGTGCCCTGGG
>NW_008413169.1:0-277 GCF_000622305.1 Nannospalax galili | reverse complement strand
CTATCTGCATCTGTTGAAGGTCAGATTCCATTTCTACTTCTTTATCATGTCGCCTTCTCATCCTGAATGCTAACACCAAAACTATGAAAACCTGGTATAGAAGAAAGAGAAGAATTCCAGGACAAAGGCACAGAAAATATTTTCAACGGGATCACAAAAGGAAATTCCCAAATCCAGGAAAAGTGGTGCCTATCTAGGTTCTAAGGCATGAAGAGCACCCACAAGACAGGACCAGGAAAAGAAATTCCCCACATCATATAATCATCAAATGTCAAAC
>NW_008413168.1:0-277 GCF_000622305.1 Nannospalax galili | reverse complement strand
CTGGAGATCAAACCTTAAACTTTGTGCATGCTTAAAAAAGCACTCTACCAACTTACATTATCAGATCTCCTGAGTATAAAATGCATGAGAGCAACAATATACTTCATGGAGTATCATGTGCTTAGATCTTCAGGATATGCTGTGATATGTTGAGGGCTCCATTAAAAAAAATTCTACCCAATCATCAAAACATTTAACTTTAACATATGCATATAAGAATGTTATGTTGGCAAGAATTCAGACAAGATATACCCTCTAAGAATAAGAATTTGTATAT
>NW_008413167.1:0-277 GCF_000622305.1 Nannospalax galili | reverse complement strand
ATCAAGATTTCTGAATTAAAATCTGGGTGGAATAATTAGTCAAGCATATTCATTTGGGACCAACTGCTTTTTAGAAACTATGCCAGTTCCACCTATAGAGCCAGAATGACAAGATTCAGGGATAAGCAGAAGGGACAGAACTCCTGTCACCTGTGGACATGTGTCCATTGGGAAGAGCAGAAAGGAGAGTTCCCTGGAACCTGTGGGTTTTAGTATCTAAAGCACATCAAACCTAACTCAGCCATGCACTGTGTTCAGCTCATAGGACTATGTTTTT
>NW_008413166.1:0-276 GCF_000622305.1 Nannospalax galili | reverse complement strand
CCAAGCACCATGTTTCTCCACTGAATTAGGAAAGTGAAGATGATGTAACATTGGTTTCTTGGAGGTTTCAGTTTGGTATCCATCATTAACATTCTTGGTACTCATTTCTTAAACGACTCTGTATGATTCACACTGGTTTTTCCAACTGTTCCTTGTAAATAAGGTCCAGGTTGGTAATAAACACATAGGACCACTAAGGTAGACAGCCTCTGAATCTGCATGAGGTGCATTTTCTTTTTTTATGTTTTATTTGTGTGTGTGTGTGTGTGTGTGTGT
>NW_008413165.1:0-277 GCF_000622305.1 Nannospalax galili | reverse complement strand
ACACTCTGCAGTCTCATTTTCTGCACATTGACCAGTTGTGGATCTCTGTATCAATCACTATCCACCACAAGAATAAGCTTTCTCTGGTGAGAGTTGAGAGGCATCCTTATCTATTGGTGTAACAATAGGTCATTAGGAGTGGCTTTAATAATGTGTCTATTTAACAGAATAATACTAGTAGGTTCTCCCCTATAGTCCATGATTTGTATAGTCACAGGTTCTTGGCCTTGATGAGAATGCCAGGTTTGGATTCCATCTTGTGGCATGAACCTTAAAG
>NW_008413164.1:0-277 GCF_000622305.1 Nannospalax galili | reverse complement strand
TGCAGGCAATACAGTCATACACATAAAATAAAAATAATAAATAAAAAATTTTTTAAATTTCAAATAAAGCAATGAAAACCTTACAGGGATGCCACTCAAAGCCTGGTTCCATTGAACTTACAAGATCTTCACAATAAGTAATCACTTGGGAATTAATTTCTTAGTTTCCTTTTCTGTCTGTCATTGGGCAACTATGTCTGACAGTCAATATTTTCCTTATAGAAATCAGCCTCGGGGCTGGAGAGATGGCTCAGCAGTTACAAACACTGGTTGTTCT
>NW_008413163.1:0-277 GCF_000622305.1 Nannospalax galili | reverse complement strand
ACACGGCGAAGCCCACCGAACTAAGGCACACACTGCCAAAAGAAAAAGACACCCCCACTGACCCAGAGGAAGTCCTCGAGCAGGACCACGGACCGGCTCCGGTCTACCAGGTCCCATACCGGAAACCCGGCACGCGCCTGCGCCCAGGGCCCGGGCGGTGGTGCGCGCCCAGCATTAGAAAATAAACAAAACCCCAAAAAACCTGCCCGCGCAGGCGCAGCACGAAAGCCGGGCGCCGGACCGCCGTGACCCCACAATCCGCGGGCGGGGAGGACTC
>NW_008413162.1:0-277 GCF_000622305.1 Nannospalax galili | reverse complement strand
CTTAGTTACATCGGGTTTTCAAACTACAGCAAGAGCAGCAAACACATGTCTTCACTCTCGAAGCCATATCTGAGCATGAGAAAATTTGTCAGAGGAGCTGTGGCCACTCCAGAGAAAATATTGTCCCTGGGAATTTCTTTTGTATTTTCACCAACATTTTGTTGTGTTCTGTGAAGACTCAGCTGTGCGAATTCCACTGAATTATTTTTAATCTGACTGTTCATCTTGGCTGTGCATGGTGTCACACAACTGTAATCCCAGCATTCCAGGAGTAGAG
>NW_008413161.1:0-277 GCF_000622305.1 Nannospalax galili | reverse complement strand
TTGGTGGCTGAGGGTTGACAGCCCTGAGCCGCCTGGAGCTGGCTGCTGGGCGAGGGCTTTAGCTCTCAGAGGTTGCCAAGGCCTGGATAATCCCAGTGATGTTGGGAACCAGGGAAGTGCAGCAGGCAGGGAACTGCTAACATGTGGTTCACAAAATAAAAAGCCCATCTGGGGAACGCAAGTGTAGGAACTGTGGGCGGGGAAGCAGGATGCGGGTGGAGAGGAAGGAGAGAAGTCAAAGGTACCTCGCTTCCATAACTAGGATTCTTTTCCTAGC
>NW_008413160.1:0-277 GCF_000622305.1 Nannospalax galili | reverse complement strand
CAATTTCTTCCTTCAATGCCTAACTATTTCATTTCAGAATTTTTCAGCTCTTATTTTAGTTTTATTACTGGGTATTTTTACTTTTAAAGCTACTATAAATGATTTACCCTTACTTATTTTTGTCTTATATCTTGTAAGAAGTCTCTTGATGGAACAGAAGGATGAAGAAACCCAACTAAGTTCTCTACACTTAATACATTGAAGGTTGGAGAGATAGCTTAGCGGTTCAGAGCACTGAATATTCTTGCAGAGGACCTGGTTCGATTCCCAGCCCCCA
>NW_008413159.1:0-276 GCF_000622305.1 Nannospalax galili | reverse complement strand
TCACACGGGGCAGATGACAAGACCATCAGCTTGTCAGACGTGGCAGGTGACACGACCATATGGACGTCAGAGGTCCAGGTGACACAACCATTTGCACGCCAGAGTGGCAGGTGACACGACCATCTCCACATCAGAATGATCAGGTGACAGGACCATCAGCACATCAGAGGGAGCAGGTGACAAGACCATGTGCACATCAGACTGGTAAGATGACACCACCATCTACACGTCAGAGGGGGCAGGTGACACGACCATCTGCACATCTGAGGGGCCAGG
>NW_008413158.1:0-277 GCF_000622305.1 Nannospalax galili | reverse complement strand
CAAGAGCTAGAGAGGTCATAGGTCCTAGAGGGGCACTAACTACTGATGTTTTGCTAAATGGTCATGTTGTCAAATTGCCTTTGAAATCTGTTTACGCTCCTAGATGAGTGCTCCTCTCGCCTTGGTCAGAGAAGCTTCTTAGTTAATGTAGAGAGTCATGAATGACTATGGGAGTGCCGTGAAACACTGTCTTCTGAACATGATACATGGCTGTTGTCCTCATGAACTCACAGCAGCTTTGGTTACCTGCACGAGACTGGGCACTTCAATATTTCAT
>NW_008413157.1:0-277 GCF_000622305.1 Nannospalax galili | reverse complement strand
TTTAATAAAACAACTTGCTTATGATGGCTCAACTCAAGAATGTAAAGCAGAGATTGCTCCAGTAAAAAATCAAGATTTGCCTTCGTGGGTAACAGCAACCCAGGACATAGGCACAGTTTCAGCATAGGTTAGCACGATGGCAACTGCATTGGCAGAAACCTTTGCTGCCCAAATGAAAGATCCTTGCTTTAAATGTTGAAAAATGGGTCATTTTGTGAGACAATGTCCTCTCATAAATTGCAAGCCTATACCTGATCTCCCATCTTCAGGCTCGAGA
>NW_008413156.1:0-277 GCF_000622305.1 Nannospalax galili | reverse complement strand
TTTGTACAAATCCATAGTATTCCTTTCAGATTGCTGTCATTGCTTAAACCCGTCTTTTGATGTTTTTAATTTTTCCCTATTAAAACAAATTGGTAAGAAATCAGTAACAAATATTTGCAGTCACTCAGTGAAAAGTATCATGTGTAAACTCCACATCCATTGGAGCCACACATGAAGAACTCAGTGTGTGGGGCTATGTAAGCAGGTGAATCCAGAGGAAACACAGGCAGGCCAAGTCTGTCCTGACACCCTTCTCCCTTCTCCCCTAGCTCTTCCC
>NW_008413155.1:0-277 GCF_000622305.1 Nannospalax galili | reverse complement strand
TTTTCAGGGATCCAATTCCTGAAGAAAACTGATGCCTCTGCAGCAATCAATCACCAGTAGCTCCTCAGCTAGGGGTGGGATTTTGTGACCATCTCACACCTCCGTGATGGAAATTTTGTCTGATTTGATCTTGTGCAGGTCTTGTCCATTAAGTCACAGTCACTGTGGATTCATGTTGACAACTGCCTTGCTGTGTACAGAACACAATTTTCACCATAGTCATCCACTGATTCTTATAATATTTCTGCTCCCTATTTACAATGATCCCTGAGCCTTG
>NW_008413154.1:0-277 GCF_000622305.1 Nannospalax galili | reverse complement strand
TATCCTTAATTACCACTTGTGGCATTTCCTATATCTTCTGTAACCCAGAAATACAAAGTGCTTTGGTTCTACAATGTAAGGAGTTTCAGCAAGTTTCCTACTTACAGATGTTCTTCAAGCTTCTTTTTTAGAAGAACTGACTGAGAATGGAAAAGAAAAAGTTAGCTTATTAACATTTTAATTAACAAGGTATTTTGTAAAAATTAAGACTATATTAGTAACTGACTGAGCCCTCAGTAATTTCTTTGATCAAAGAGCTGAAAACACAGTGCACCTC
>NW_008413153.1:0-277 GCF_000622305.1 Nannospalax galili | reverse complement strand
AGGTGTAAACTGTCCAAACTGAGAAAGTGCAGAAAGAAAAAACCCAAAGGAGTTTAATTATAGTATTAGCGATAAAAATGATGAAAATATTAAATACCATGTCTCGTGTCTGTGAAAAATTGTTTTGAGTAACTTAGAACCATGTAATGATTGTTACCAATACAATTCAATGCATGAGTAACAAAAACTGAAACAAAACAATATTTATAAATCAATATCCTAGATTTGACTATGGAGGACAAACATAATGTACTACATTGAGAAATGTTGTTCTTTC
>NW_008413152.1:0-277 GCF_000622305.1 Nannospalax galili | reverse complement strand
AGGAGTCACCTCTTCTCCTCCCATTCCCTGCCCTCAGTGACGCCAACTTGGCTGTGTTGTGTATTTACCGCTGTGTTGCCGGGGCGCAGAACCCTTCTCAAGGACCACCTTAGCAGTTGCTGTGCAGGGTCTGATTTCCCACCCATTTCCCTCTCTCTTGTAAGTAGACGTGAAAGAGGGGGTGGGGCGGGGGACCTGGATCACAACTCCCACCCCGAGCGAGCCGATGCCCCAGTTTGGTCACCAGGCTTTTTTGTTCTTATTTTTAATCTAAGTT
>NW_008413151.1:0-277 GCF_000622305.1 Nannospalax galili | reverse complement strand
ATTATTTATTTGAGATAGGGTCATGTTATGTAGCCCAGGACACCTTCAAACAAACAATTCTCCTGCCTTAACCTCCTGAGTGCTTGGATGACAGCTAGAAAGGCTGGCCAGAGAGCTCCAAGGACCCTCCTGTCCCTGCTTCCTTTGCACTAAAGTTACAGATCACAGCTTACAAATGATGATACAGCACCATGCTTGGTTTATGTGGTGCTGGGGTCTCATACATGCTAAGGCAAGCATTCCATCAATGGAGCTACGTCTCCAGCCGCCCCCTCTC
>NW_008413150.1:0-277 GCF_000622305.1 Nannospalax galili | reverse complement strand
CCTAATGAACACTTGAACAAAAATTATTATTATTATTGTTATTGAGATAGGATCTCCCTGTAGCTCTCAGCTGGTCTAGAACTTGCCACGTCGACCAGGCTGGCCTTGATCTTACGATCTGCCTGCCTCTACCTCTTGAGAGCTGGCGTTAAAAGTCATAATCCAGCATGACTGGCAAGAAACAAACATCTTAAATTTTGTTTATTTATTTTATTTAATTTTTATGTGTATGAGTGTTTTGCCTGCATGTATGTAAGTACACTTGTGCATACAATGC
>NW_008413149.1:0-276 GCF_000622305.1 Nannospalax galili | reverse complement strand
CCTGCCGCTCTGATGTGCAGATTTTCGTGTCACCTCCCCCCTCTGACTTAGAGATGGAAGTGTCACATGCCCCCACTGACTTTCAGATGGTCGTGTCACCTGTACACTCTGACATGCAGATGGTCGTGTCACCTGAACCCTCTGATGTGCAAATGGTCGAGTCACCTGCCCACTCTGATGTGGACAAGTTCGTGTCACCTGCCCCCACTGAAGTGCTGATTGTCATGTCACCTGCCCCCTCTGACGTGCAGGTGGTCGTGTCAGCTGCCCCCTCTG
>NW_008413148.1:0-277 GCF_000622305.1 Nannospalax galili | reverse complement strand
CTAAATACATGATTCACATGCACCACATTCTGATAGTGTGCTAATGAAATATATCCAACATCTTGATTGGTCTTTTTTTTTAAATTATTTTTATTTTATGTGTATGCGTGTTTTGCCTGCATGCAGGTAAGTGCACCCATGTTGTGCAATGCCCAAGAAGGTCAGAAGAGGCTGTAGGATCCCGTGGGACTGACATTACAGACAGTTGTTAGCAGCTATGTGGGTCCTGGGAGTCAAACCTGGGTCTTCTGCAAGAACAACCAGTGTTCTTAACTGC
>NW_008413147.1:0-277 GCF_000622305.1 Nannospalax galili | reverse complement strand
AGGAGTCACCTCTTCTCCTCCCATTCCCTGCCCTCAGTGACGCCAACTTGGTTGTGTTGTGTATTTATGGCTGTGTTGCCGGGGCACAGAACCCTTCTCAAGGACCACCTTAGCAGTTGCTGTGCAGGGTCTGTTTTCCCACCCATTTCCCTCTCTCTTGTAAGTAGACGTGAAAGAGGGAGTGGGGCGGGGGACCTGGATCACAACTCCCACCCCGAGTGAGCCAATGCCCCAGTTTGGTCACCAGGCTTTTTTGTTCTTATTTTTAATCTAAGTT
>NW_008413146.1:0-277 GCF_000622305.1 Nannospalax galili | reverse complement strand
AGTGTGATGGCACATTGGAGCACTGTGATGTCACCTTGGAGGTTTGTGATGCTACAGTAGAACATTGTGAAGTCAAATTGTAACATAGGGATGGCACATTGGAGAAATATAATGGCAGATGGGGCGATGGTGTTTGTATGGTGGCGCATTATGATGTCATATTGGAGCACTTTGATGTCACAATTGAACATTGTGAAGCCATACTACAACATTGTGAAGGCACAACGGAGCATTGTGATGTCACTATGGAACATTTTGAAGTCACATTCAAACATTG
>NW_008413145.1:0-277 GCF_000622305.1 Nannospalax galili | reverse complement strand
AATGTCCATCCTTTGGTGGACCTATGCCTCACTTGCCCACAGCATGGAACTGGGAGAGAGTCATGTGATATGGCTTTATGTGTGTAATCCCCCTAACTTTGAGGCCCTATGTCCTTGTAGGTGGTAACGTGGACCTGGAAAGCCAAGCAGAGGGCAAGAAGGAGGCAGAAGCTGATGATGTGCTGAGAAGAGGCCCCCGGCCCATTGTCCCGTACAGCTCCATGTTCTTTCTCAGTCCCACCAACCTGTGAGTTTCCTCATGCCCATGCCTGGGTTT
>NW_008413144.1:0-277 GCF_000622305.1 Nannospalax galili | reverse complement strand
ACAATGCTCCAATTTGTTATCACAATGCTCCAAAGTGACATCACAATGCTCAGAAGTGCCAACAATATAGTCCCATGTGCCATTGTATTGCTCTAATGAGCCATCACAACAATATGACTTCACAATATTCTTTTGTACTAAGACAATGCTAATTGTTCCATCACAATGCAACCTTTGTTATTACAATGATCCAATGTGTCATCCCCACGTTGAAAATGCAAACACTGTGCTCAATGTCACATCACAATCTGCCAATGTGACATCACAATGCTCCAAT
>NW_008413143.1:0-277 GCF_000622305.1 Nannospalax galili | reverse complement strand
ATGAGAACAAGATTTTCTAAAGCTGGATTGGTTTCCCTGGAAGATACGATCATGACGGACGTGTGTTTTCAAATTATAAAGCATATTACAGATGGAAACTCCAGCATTCTTACAGAGTTGGGTTGGAATATTTAAAAAACGAATCAGATGTATTCTGGAAATTTAGGGAGATATTTTAGAAGCTATTAGTGACCTACTGTGCCTAAAAGTGAAGCACAAAAATTCTATTTGATAAATGTTGGAGGGAAGTTGAGGGTCAATATGGAAAGACTTCACC
>NW_008413142.1:0-277 GCF_000622305.1 Nannospalax galili | reverse complement strand
CCTGGTATAGAAGGGAGTCCTTGTACACAGAAACTTTCTCTATTATAACCTCTTTTTGCAAGATGAATCCATAAGTTCTTGTCCTGGCCACTAGACATGGGTAGACTAATTTGCTGTAAAGTTACAGTTCATCTAGCTATCTCATTGTCTTTAGAAGAGTCATTTTACTTTTTTACACAGCTATAAGTTCCAATGTCTTTTAGGGTTAGTGCCTCTTTAAAAATACTGAAGTCATATTGAGTTTTTAGGTTCTGGTTAGTAGTATTTTTCCAATCTG
>NW_008413141.1:0-277 GCF_000622305.1 Nannospalax galili | reverse complement strand
CTCCTACTTTCTACAGCTGCTTTCAGACCTTGATTGCAGACTCTAAATACAAATGGGGGACATATTTGTCTTCTTTTCCAGCTCCCTTCCCCTGGAAACTTCTGCGGTTTACAACTTGCCTGTTCTGTGGTTCTTTTTTTCAAATGGTCTCTGAGCTTGCTTTCTGAGCCTGTTTTTAAATTCTTTCATCAACTAGGCCAAGAACCTGCGAAAAGGAATCTTGATTTCCTAGTAGCACATTTCTTGCTCAATTTGTTAAGACACAAAGATCCCCCAG
>NW_008413140.1:0-277 GCF_000622305.1 Nannospalax galili | reverse complement strand
GTATAACAGTTTCTAGATCCATCCATTTACCTGTAAATTTCATGATTTCATTTTTCTTTACTCATGAGATCTCCATTGTGTAAATCTACCACATTTTCATTAACCGCCAGTCAGTTGAGGGGCACTTAGGTTGCTTTCATCTTTTAGGTAGTGTGAAAAGAGCAGCAACAAACATGATTGTACAAGTATTGCTGAAATAGGGTGAGTCCTTTGGGTACATGCCCAAGAGTGGTATAACTGGGTCATATAGTAGGTTCATTTTTAGTTTTTTAAGAGT
>NW_008413139.1:0-277 GCF_000622305.1 Nannospalax galili | reverse complement strand
GTTAGGGTTAGGGTTACGTTTAGGTTTAGGATTAGGGTTTGGTTTAGTGTTTGGGTTAGGTATAGAGTTAGGGTTCGGATTATGGTTATGGTTAGGGTTGTGGTTAGCGTGAGGGTTAAGATTAGGGTTAGGGATAGGTTTAGAGTTAGGGTTATGTTTAGGGTTACTGTTAGGTTTAGGGTTAGGGGTAGTTTCAGGTTTAGAGTTAAGTTTAGGTTTAGGGACCTGATTCTGGTTATAGTTAGGCTTTCTGTTAGGTTCAGGTTTGGGGTTAGTT
>NW_008413138.1:0-277 GCF_000622305.1 Nannospalax galili | reverse complement strand
TAGACAGCTGTTGATTACCCCCAAGATAAAAGTGCCACTATTGCACAAATAGTGATAGTTTAGTGGGCCGGTCATTGCTGTTTATCAGGCTTTACAGCTCAGTTGAACCACTGATCGATCTTCTCCCTTGGCAGCTTGCTTCGTACCCTCTAATACCATGAGAGCTAGTCTTCAGGAGGGAGGTTTCCAGGTCAGTCACTTGATTGCTCCAAGTCCCGTGTCCAAAGTGTGACCTGTCTTCAGCAATAGGGTCTTACCTTCAAGTTCTGGGAGGCAA
>NW_008413137.1:0-277 GCF_000622305.1 Nannospalax galili | reverse complement strand
CTAATGTTTACTTTTTGTTTACAGAAGGTCCGTTCTGGAGTTGGAGTAATATACCCAAGAGACCAAAATGCCACGGGTGCATGCTTCCTCCAAGGGAGTCTGGGACTTTGGAGAATATTTTGTATTGACCAATGACAAGAAACAAGTAAACCACGAGTTCTACAAGCTCATTTTCTGTGACTTCAGAACTAGTAAGTTTTTTCCTGAAAGTTCTTCTCTTTTCTCTTCCTTCCCTTCCCTTTCTATTGCTTCTATTTAGTAATGGTACCTAAAAATG
>NW_008413136.1:0-277 GCF_000622305.1 Nannospalax galili | reverse complement strand
ATGAAGCATGGGTCAAAAGCTAGCGGTGACTATGGGCAGGCCACAGGAGCGATCTGGAATGGCAGACTTGTGATCTGTAATGGCAGGCTCTGAGCTGCCGCACAGAGCTGGGCACCCAGTGTTTGTCTCTTTGTGAGTTACTCACCCACCACTTGGTATAAACTATAATAAATTCACATAAAATGTTTTATGTGGTTTATCTGATAGTGCAAAAGACCCTGAGAGAACTCAGGCAACACAAGTCATCTGAGGCTATAGGGAGACCCTTTCTCAAAAA
>NW_008413135.1:0-277 GCF_000622305.1 Nannospalax galili | reverse complement strand
TAAGCATCAAGAATTTTTATGTAGGGCTGGGACAAGGGTAGCTCAGTGGTACCTTGCCCAACATCTGAAGAACCCAGTGTTCAATTCTCCACAATTTTTAAATGTATTTTACAAATAGCAGGGTTTTTTTTTTTAACCAATTTATTTTTTATTGGTTTTTGTTTTTTTATTTTATTTATTATTTTTGTTTTATGTGTATGTTTGTATTGCCTGCATGTAGGTAAGTGCACCTTTTTGTTTGTTTGTTTGTTTGTTTTGTTTTTGTTTTTGTTTTTTT
>NW_008413134.1:0-277 GCF_000622305.1 Nannospalax galili | reverse complement strand
AACAGTATCGTACCATGTGACATTATATTGCACCAATGTGCCATCACAATGCAACAATATGACTTCATAATGTGACATCACAACACTGCTGGCCATGTGCCATTCTATTGCTCGAATGTGCCATCCCAATGTTATAATTTGACTCCACAATGTTCTATTGTGACATTACCATGCTCCAATGTGACATCACAGTGGTCCAATTTGCAATCACAGTTACAATATGACATCACAATGTTCCTTTATGACATCACAATGCTCATTGTGCCCTCAACTCTGT
>NW_008413133.1:0-277 GCF_000622305.1 Nannospalax galili | reverse complement strand
ACACGTTACCCTTCCGTCCTATGCTTCTGAGTGGAATATCCTTAATTATTCTTTTGAATTAAGACAGAACGAATAGGATGAAAAGGGCACTGATTTTGTAGTGTAGTGATTTTGTAGCTCTCATGACTGCTGGCAAGGTGCCTGGCCAAGGGGGGGAATGTCAGGTTTTGTAAGAACTGGTAATAGTAAAAAAGTGACTGTAAAGGTAAATGTATGATAAATCGCATAGCTAGTGCCAAAAATAGCTCTGTCAACTATACGTTATTTTTATCTTTAG
>NW_008413132.1:0-277 GCF_000622305.1 Nannospalax galili | reverse complement strand
AATGCTCCAATGTGCCAACACTATGGCCAAATGTGCCATTATATTGCTCCACTTTGTGATCACAATGTTAAAATATGACCTCACATTGTTCCATTTTTCCCAACCCACTTCATTGTGCATTCACAATCTGCCAGTGTTGCATCACAATGATCCCCTGTTTTGACACCATGACCATATGCAAACACTTTGTCAATGTCCCCTCATAATACCCCAATTTGACATCACTATGTTCCAATATGACATCACAATGCTCCAATGAGACATCACAATGCACCAA
>NW_008413131.1:0-277 GCF_000622305.1 Nannospalax galili | reverse complement strand
GGGATTAAAGGCATGCACCACCACACCCGGTGGATGTTGAACAGTTTTAAGCCATTTTTATTTCTTTGTTTGAGCACTCTTTCTTCAGATACATAGCCCATCATTTTGATGGACTGTTTATTTTCTTGTGTCTTGGTTTTTTGAGTTCTTTGTATATTCTGGATATTAATCCACTGATTCGTGTGTAACAGGTGAAGATTTTCTCCCACTCATTGCATTTCCTCCTCACTTCGTTTGTTGTTTCTTTTGTTGGACAGAAGCTTTGTAGCGTAATGAG
>NW_008413130.1:0-277 GCF_000622305.1 Nannospalax galili | reverse complement strand
CACACACACACACTGTGATGGTTAATCTTGGTGGTCAACTTGACTGTATTTGGAATCAACTAAGAGATTAAGCTGCTAGGTACACCGTGAGGGATTTTCTTGGTTAGGTTATTGGAAATGGGAAGACCTGCCCTAAATGTGGGGAGTGACTTTTGGTGTCAGCCATAAAAGGAAGCAGAAAACTGCTTTTTATCTCATTACCTTCAAGTTTGAATCCCACTGATGAGATCACCTACCCTGTGTGAGTTCATCCACCCTGTGTGTGAGTTCATCCCCC
>NW_008413129.1:0-277 GCF_000622305.1 Nannospalax galili | reverse complement strand
AAAAAAAAATCTCAAATTTCATATGGAGGCATCACCACCCCTGATTTCAAATTATACTATGGCACTATAGTAATAAAAAGCCCCCAGCATGTTACTGGTATGAAAACAGGCACATTGACAAATGGAATAGAATTGAAGACCCAGATTTAAGACAACACTCCTGCAGACACCTGAATTTTATCAAAAAGGCCCAAACTACACAATGGATAAAAGACAGCATCTTCAATAAATGGTGCAGGTCAAGTTAGATAGACACATGTAAAAGAATGAAATTGGA
>NW_008413128.1:0-277 GCF_000622305.1 Nannospalax galili | reverse complement strand
CCCATGTGCCATTATATTGCTCTAATGTGCCATCACAGTGTTACAGTATGATTTCACAATGTTCCTTTTGAAATCACAGTGCTCCAATATAACATCATATTGTTCCAATGTGCCATCACACTGTTACAGTATGACTTTACAATGTTCCATTGTGACTTAACAATGCCCCAAAATGACAGCACAACGTTACAGTAGGACTTTACAACGTTCCATTTTGACACCCCAATGCTCCTAAAAGATATCACGGTGCTCCAATGTGCCAACACTATGGCCCCAT
>NW_008413127.1:0-277 GCF_000622305.1 Nannospalax galili | reverse complement strand
GGTGCCTTCCTTGGTCCTTGGCCCTGGCTGTGGCTTCTGCATGATATGCAGAGAAGGGATGGTGTGTGACCCTGACCTTAGCCAGGATGCCCTCCATGCTCTCTTTGTTATTTCTCCACAAGCTCCTGAAAACCTGACACTCATGGCACCTGGCTCTGGGAAGCCCATTAAGGGAGTCTTCTCTCCTTCAGAGCCAGGATGACCATCTGCTGACATCTCAGAGCAGGGCCAGGTGCAGGTGGCATGGGAGGGTGGACAGGGCAGGTGCTGAAGGATA
>NW_008413126.1:0-277 GCF_000622305.1 Nannospalax galili | reverse complement strand
TGTCATCATAATGTCCCTATGTGCCATCACAATACCCCAATGTACCACAAATACATTCAATATGCCACCACAATGCTTCTATGTGTAATCATAATGTTTGAATGTGTTCTCATCTCCCCGTTTTGCTATCACAATGCACCAATATGATATAACAACACTCAAATATGTCTGAAGAATGTCCCACTGTGACATCATAAAGCTCCAATATGACTTCACAATGCTCCACTGTTCCATCCCAATGCTCCAATTTGTTAAGGGTATGCTCCAGTGTGATATC
>NW_008413125.1:0-277 GCF_000622305.1 Nannospalax galili | reverse complement strand
ACAGCGATAACTAGGGAAATTTGCGACTGTCTGCAGCCATAGTCACTCTTTCCTCTCATTGAGTTCTTTATGTCCTCAAGAAAATTTTGCCAGCCACAAACAATGGTTTTAGATCCCCACGCATGCCTTAGCCGTCTCCTTAGTTCTTATGTCTAATACAGCTTTAGAACATTCTGGGGTTTTTGTTTGTTTCTCTCATTTTCACCTTCACAAGTAGGAGCACTACGAATACAATGAAAGGTCTTCAAAGGACCATTGGACTGCTGAAGCTAAACGC
>NW_008413124.1:0-277 GCF_000622305.1 Nannospalax galili | reverse complement strand
TAATAAAATATTAAATAAATAAATTGCAATTTCAAAAGGAGTTCTGTTGGGCTTATGAGGTGGCCATGTAAAAATTCAGGCTGGGATTGTGCTGAAGATACGGTCATTTGCAGTCACTCAGCCTTTGAAGTAGCATCAGGTACCACAAAAAGAACATCATGACAGGAATCAAAACACCAGCGCTACCTCTGCTAGAAATCCAAGGCTTATCGTTTGATAAACCAGGCAATCTGCTTGCTTCCCAGAATTGTTCCCTAAGTACTAAAATTTTCTACTG
>NW_008413123.1:0-277 GCF_000622305.1 Nannospalax galili | reverse complement strand
GGTGATTTACTTGACTTTTCTGCTTCCTGAGATCCCTGAGTCTTTTAAGTTGCTTGAGCCTGGTAAATCTCCCCTTTCCCTCCAGCAGGAGTGTTTCAGTCTAGAAGAAACAGCTATGCAACACCCTCTTTGAGGTTTCTGTAAGATTGTACTAATAGACATCCCATCATGCACTCCCCCAACATGTTCATAAGCCCCTCCGCCAGGGCTGGTTTTAGCTTAGGGCATTTCTTATTTATAAACAAACTCATTTATATTAGATTCACAACACACAGTT
>NW_008413122.1:0-277 GCF_000622305.1 Nannospalax galili | reverse complement strand
AGAGAGACAGAGACAGGGAGAGAGACAGAATTTATCAGTCAGCTTATTTTGAAATAGTAAGGACAACTGAATCATATTTGAGAGGCTGAAAACCTGGTAGTTGGTTGCTCAGTCCTGGAGGCTGGGTGGCCTCAGCTGCCAGAGTAGTCCCACAGTGGCTGTCTCACACCCGAGAGGCCTAGACCCTGGTAGCTGCTCAGTTCACAGGCAGGGTGTCTCAACAACCTCAATCTGGTGCTGAAAACCCAGAGAGTTCCTAAAGAGCCACTGGTCCTCA
>NW_008413121.1:0-277 GCF_000622305.1 Nannospalax galili | reverse complement strand
TTTCCAAGAGGGACAACTGTCCCTTTATGAACCACAACAGCAAGGTGTGCTTGGGGGAGGCAGGCAGTGTGCCAAGGAGTCTGGGGCATCAGTGCCACTGTGCAATGCGGTGGAGGCCTCTGTCTTCCACCCATGTTCCACTGGTTCCATGCGGGCCACCTGGGTCAGTTGCTCCTGTCAAATGCACAGAGGCCCCCCATTTTGCCCACTGCACTGTGAGGGACTGGAGGCTGATGAAAACACACCAGGCACTGCACGGAAGAAGAGCCCTTCTTAG
>NW_008413120.1:0-276 GCF_000622305.1 Nannospalax galili | reverse complement strand
GTCTTCTGCAAGAGCAGTCAGTGCTCTTAACTACTGAGCCATCTCTCCAGTAGTCCCCCCGACCCCCTTTTTGAGACAAGGTCTCTCTCTGTGTAGATGGATGGCCTGGAACTCACTATATAGACCAGCTGGCTTGATCTTGTAGAGATCCAACTGCCAAAATCACCTGCCTCTGCCTCTGCTGGGATTAAAAGCATGGCCTTGGCTTTTTGTTGTTGTTGTTGTTTTTGGTCTTTTTAAGACAGGGTCTCCCTGTACCACCAGCTGGCCTGGAAC
>NW_008413119.1:0-276 GCF_000622305.1 Nannospalax galili | reverse complement strand
GTCAGAGGGGGCAGGTGACACGACCATGTTTACAGCAGAGGGGACAGGTGTCACGACCATCTGAAAGTCAGAGTGGGTAGGTGACACAACCACCTGCACTTCAGAGGGGCAGGTGACAGGACAATCTGCACGTCAGAGAGGGCAGGTGATGCGACAATCTGCACGTCAGAGGGGGCAGGAGACACAAAAATGTGCACGACTCAGAGGGCAGGTGACACGAGCAGGTCCAAGTCAGAGAGGGCAGGTGACACGACCATGTGCACAAAAGAGATAGCA
>NW_008413118.1:0-277 GCF_000622305.1 Nannospalax galili | reverse complement strand
TAGAGCATTGTGATGGCACATGAAGTGATAGTGCAGGAACACTGAAGCATTGTGATGTCACATCAGAGGATTGTGACGTCAACTTGGACCATTATGAAGTCATATTTTAACAGTGTGATGGCACGTTTGAGCAATCGAATTGCACATGAGGCAATAGCATTGGCACATTGCAGTACTATGTTGTCACATTGTGAAGTCATATGGTTAAATTGTGATGTCACATTGAAGCAATATAATGGCACATGGGTAGATAGTGTTGGTGCATTGTATCATTGTA
>NW_008413117.1:0-277 GCF_000622305.1 Nannospalax galili | reverse complement strand
CCACCACATCTTGTCTGAGGTCAGTGCCAAGCCACACTAGAGGAGATGAACTGTCAGATGGCCTCAAATCCCTTCATTCTGGGTGGGCTTTTCAGTGATGCAGCAACTGTTGAGCCATCCTGGCTCCTGTAAGTGTCCCCAATAAATGCACTGGTCCTTCAAGTCAGACTTTGGTAGAATCATTTCTTCGGTCTGTCATCAGTGCCCTATCTAAGGTGAATAGATATTTGTTCAAATCCTCGCAGGAAGTCTCACAAAATGAATTAAATCTAAAATA
>NW_008413116.1:0-277 GCF_000622305.1 Nannospalax galili | reverse complement strand
ATTCAAGGACACCTGGTAAGGGAGGGAATTCGGCTGACAGGTGTAGCCTCCGATAATCTTGTCATCATCTGCAGCAGCATGGACAGCGACTGAGGGAGAATTTTGTATATTTATTTTAAAGATAATTATCTCTGTTTGTGATTTTGTGTTTTATGAAATTTGTACAAAAATCAAACAACCCTACAGTGTGGTCATGTTTCATTTAATTCATAAAATGTGCTCACAGTAATTTTAAAATTTATTATTGTATAACTTTATCATATCTACTTTTTATGCC
>NW_008413115.1:0-277 GCF_000622305.1 Nannospalax galili | reverse complement strand
TGCTGTCCCATTTGAGCATTGTAATGTCAGAATGGAACACTGAGAAGTCATGTAGTTGTATTGCGATGGTGCATTGAAGCAATTTAATGGCACATGGGGCGATGCTGTTGGCACATTGGAGGATTGTGATGGCATATTGGAGCATTGTGATGTCACATTGAAGCATTGTGATGTCAAAAGGGAACACTGAGAAATCATACTGAAACTTTGTGATTGCAAATTGGCGCAATATAATGGCAAAGGGACAACAATGTTGGCACATTGGGGCAGTGATATG
>NW_008413114.1:0-277 GCF_000622305.1 Nannospalax galili | reverse complement strand
GTGGGGGGGGGGGGGATGGGAAACCTCTGCTACTTCTAGCTGTGATATTGGGCAAGTTGCTTATTTTTCTGAGTTTAAGTTTTCTCAGTCATCAAAGGGGAAATGTGGTAATGATTAGGAAACTATATACATAAAGTACTCTTTAAGACCTTGCTAAACTAGGTGTGGTTGTACATGCCTTTAATCCCAGCACTTGGGAAGCAGAGGCAGAAGGATCTCTTTGAGATCAAGGCCAGCCTGATCTATACTATGAGTTCTAGGTCAGTTGGAGCTACAG
>NW_008413113.1:0-277 GCF_000622305.1 Nannospalax galili | reverse complement strand
TTGGAGCACTGTAATTGCACATTGGTACAATTTGCAGTCATATTGTAACACTGTGATGGCACGATAGAGCACTGTGATGTAACAGTGAAACACTGTGAAGTCATATTATAACATTATTAGGGCACATTTGAGACCATAGTGTTAGCATGTTGGATCATTGTGATGTTATAATGGAACACTGAAAAGTCATATTGTAGCATTTTGATGGCATATTGAAGCAATATATTAGCACATAGTGCGATAGTATTGGCTCACTGTAGTATTGTGATGTCAAAAA
>NW_008413112.1:0-276 GCF_000622305.1 Nannospalax galili | reverse complement strand
CCAGTTAATGTTTTTGGCCCCTTTGTCAAATATCAGGTGGCTGAAATTGCAGTTACTCATATTTTGATATTTAATTTTGTTCCATTGGCCTATGGGTCTATTTTTCTGCCATTAATATGTTTTTATGACTATACCTCTCTAATACAGCTTGAAGTCTGGTATAGTAATCCCCCCGGCCTTCGTCTTAGGGCTCAGGGTTGTTTTGTCTATCCAAGGTCTTTTGCACTTCCATATGAATCTTAGGATAGATTTTTCTAATTCTGTGGAAAATGTCGT
>NW_008413111.1:0-277 GCF_000622305.1 Nannospalax galili | reverse complement strand
ATCACAATGATCAGTGTGCCATCCCAATGCTGAATGTCCCCACACATTGCCAAATGTGTCATCAAAATGCTGAATACACCATCACAATGTGCAATGTGTCATCACAATGGTCCAACGTGATTCCACAATGCTCCAATGTGTCATCACAATTCTCCAAATTGACATCACAGTACTGTTTGTCATCACCATGGTCCAATGAAAAATCTCAATGCTCAGTGTGACATCCCAATGCCCAATGTGCAGTAACAATACTCAGCATGCCATCACAATGTTCAAT
>NW_008413110.1:0-277 GCF_000622305.1 Nannospalax galili | reverse complement strand
CGAGAGAGTTCATTTGTTGTTGGAGAGATTCCAGGCTGTCAGTCATGGATGTCATTGCCTGGTCCAGCTTGTCTCGAAAATTTCCCGCCAGGTGCTGGGCTTGTACAGTTGTCACCATAGCAACACCTCCAGCACCCAGGGAGAGTGCAAGTTTGAATCCTACCAGCAGGGGGAAGAAGATTATTCTCTGCTGGTAGCTGTGTAGGAGGAAAGCGGTTTCTTCCTTCTCGAATAGGTACACCTGGGGTGTAATCATTACTGGTATACAAAAGGTGGA
>NW_008413109.1:0-276 GCF_000622305.1 Nannospalax galili | reverse complement strand
AGCTGCTTAGTGAGCAGAACACTATATGTATGCAGTGAAGCCATACCTTAACCATACCTTTTAAATAGGGAGAAATAATGTTTTCCAAGACAAAGACAAAACATGAGAGAGGTTCCTGTAGACTGGCTTACCATGAGTTAGAAATTCTTTAAAAATAAGGAAAATGAAAGCCTGGCATGGTGGCACACACCTTTAATCCCAGCACTCGAGATAGCAGAGGCAGGCAGAGTTCAAGGCCAGCCTGGTCTACATAGTGAGGTCCAGGACAGCTGGGGC
>NW_008413108.1:0-277 GCF_000622305.1 Nannospalax galili | reverse complement strand
GGTACAGGGTTTCCTTTTGTACCTAGACAGGGCTGTGGAGCACTGAATGCTGCTGGACTGTGCACTTCATGGCTGGTGTTCATGATTTGGTACGTGAATCTTGCCTGTTCCAGAAAATAGGCGATTGTTGGAGGCTCACTGCACCCTCAGGAGACAGAAACTACGGGTTACGCCAAGCTGCAGCTCCCAAGCTTGAGGCAGGATGCCGTGATGACTTCCCTCCGGGCTCTGTAGTAGAAGCTACAGAAAACCTGTTTCCCACACCCAGCAGTGTCCC
>NW_008413107.1:0-277 GCF_000622305.1 Nannospalax galili | reverse complement strand
TTTTTTATTGAACATGTAACATCCAAAATTTATCTAGGATTAAAGAAAAGGAGTAAACACCACTCAATTGATTTGCATACTGAGCAGCAAGGCTGAAGTCTGGAAGGTCACACTGGATGGAAAAGAAGAGAAACACGGTTGTGTTGGGCAGCAGTCACTAGATGTTTTATTGATTAAGACCATTGTGTTTTAGGCTGCCATGACTGTTTAGTCTCACAGCAGTTCTTCTCCCTGACTTCACCCAGTGTAAATACACCAAGGAGTTTTACTATTTACA
>NW_008413106.1:0-277 GCF_000622305.1 Nannospalax galili | reverse complement strand
CTGTGCTGCTCACCCTCACCTCAGCCAGAACCCTCATTCCCTGCAGTCCCTTATGGGCTGGACCCACGAGGAATCCTGCAACATACGAATACTTTAAACAGTGTAATACTTTTCTTTTTCTTTTCTTCTATTATTTTTAAATTTTATTGAATTTTTGTGTTTTTCATACAGAGTATCTTAATCATCTTTATACCCCCTTCCCCACTGGCCACCTCCCATAACCTCACCCCCAGTGGAATTCATACATTCTGTCATTTGTGTTAAGGTCTATCATGTC
>NW_008413105.1:0-277 GCF_000622305.1 Nannospalax galili | reverse complement strand
GTCTGGCCATGGGTCCCTGCCCTATCTCCAATGCCTAGACCAGCAGAGGACAGAAAGCAGGTGTTCCATACCTACAGAATCAGAAAATGACAGGGTGGGGGGAAGGAGCTGGGGCAAGCTCAGTGGATGAGAACACTTGCTGCTCAAGTTTGAGGACTTGAGTTCGAATCCCCAGCATCCACGTAAAAAGCCAGGCATGTTCACATGTGGGCCTGTGACTCCTAGGCTGTTTGGGGCAGTGGCAGGAATTGCTGGGGCTTGCTGGCTGCTAGCCTAG
>NW_008413104.1:0-276 GCF_000622305.1 Nannospalax galili | reverse complement strand
GGTCCTCTGCAAGAGCAGCCAGTGCTCTTAGCCACTGAACTGTCTCTCCAGCCTCCAGGTTACCAGTTTTCTGAAAACTGCTTCTATTGTGAGTGACGGCAAATGTTACCCAGGTGCATGAATAACAGAAGCTTGGGACTATACTCAACCGTGTTCCTGTGTGGATCCTGGTGCCCAGCAACAGTGCATGCCTAGCATGTAAATTTTAAATACCCAGTTTCATAGCTTGTAGCAATATTTTATTCACATTTCATTTAGTTATTAAATGAATATCCC
>NW_008413103.1:0-277 GCF_000622305.1 Nannospalax galili | reverse complement strand
ACAAAAAAGCATCCAATTGTGAGGGAGCACATTTTTTAGGAAGAATTCTTTATTTCAATGAAAAGTTAAAAATGGAAAACATATTCTTCCTCCCTTATGACTTAATATGTACTACAGCCTGTACACTGATTGTTCCCCAAAGGCCCATTCAAGACTGGCCCCCAGAGAGGTGCGATGGGAAGGCGATGTGTAGTGGAGCATAACACACGGTCTTCAGGCCAGCAAAGACACGCTCCTCAGGAGGCTGTGGGCGCTCAGTCTCTTCTTTCTCTTCCCT
>NW_008413102.1:0-277 GCF_000622305.1 Nannospalax galili | reverse complement strand
GAAAGCGGGCTGAGCACAGGCCAGATGAGCAAGTAGGTAAGCAGTAGTTCTCCATGATCTGTGTTTCAGCTCCTACCTCCAGGTCCCTGTCCTGAGTTCCTGCCTGGCTTCCCTCAGTGATGAGCAGTGATCAGGATGTGGAAGCCAAGTAAATCCTTTCCTCCTCAAGTAGGTTTTGGTGAGAGTGTTTTATCATAGCAATAGACAGCTAACTGGGACAGTTGCACTGTGCGTTCTAGACCAGCCTTGGCTACAGAGTAAGACCTTGTCTCAATTT
>NW_008413101.1:0-277 GCF_000622305.1 Nannospalax galili | reverse complement strand
CTCTCCCTCTGACTGGTCCCATGCTTAAGCTTTGTCCTTCTCAAGGGTGACATTCTTGGGGTCCATTCAATGTATAGTCTATACCTGGCCAGAGGGAAAAGATGTACAATATCTTTTTGTTTTAACAAAGTCAAAATGTACAAGATGGATCTTGATCCTGTCCACCCCTTACTCCCTCTATCCAGCTTCTCCTGACTCCATAGCTTATCTCCAATCTCTTTCTCCTTGTCTTTTTAACTATTTTATGACACACTAAGTCCAATTTGTGCTGGTCATG
>NW_008413100.1:0-276 GCF_000622305.1 Nannospalax galili | reverse complement strand
TTTTTTAAAAATTTGAATAACTATCCCATTTATTTCAAGTATTTATATTTTATTTCTTTTCAATGTTTCAGTTTCTTTGATGAATTTTTCCCTTATATTTTGGGCTTTCATCTCATTTACTGATTCTTTCATTCACTTTAGAGACTATCTTGTCAAGGTTTTGGATAATTTCCTTCATTCATGCATCTGTTTGATTCTTTTGTATAGTCATTTATTTTTTTAACTAATAAAACTCTGGATTCTTTCTCATGCAATTCAGCTACCTCTGTAATTTAT
>NW_008413099.1:0-276 GCF_000622305.1 Nannospalax galili | reverse complement strand
TGTTAGTCCTTTAGATGGTTCAAAAATAAAGGCAGCAGTTAGCTCTGTGGTTATGGTGTCTTGTCATCAGTGCTGCCTGGCAGCGATCAGGTAGGGAGGCTCTTCTTATTTTAGAGCAAAGTTGATGAGACCAAAATGCTGAAAACTGATGTGACTCAACATGGGTTTCAGGAAAATGTCGTTGTAAAAAAATAAAAGCATTAGATAAAGCAAGATCTTTGAAAAACAACATTAAAATATTATAACCAACTTGCAGGGATCTAGGGACAGAAATGT
>NW_008413098.1:0-276 GCF_000622305.1 Nannospalax galili | reverse complement strand
TATAAAAAGAAAACAATTTTAAGAGCATTCATTTTATCCATCAAAGTCAAACTTAAACCATAACCTTACATGCAAGGCAACCAGAAAGGTAAGTCATTCTGCCTACCAACTATCCAAATAAATAATTTTAAGCTCGGTTGCAACGGTGTGCACCTGTAATGCCAAATACTCAAGAAGCTAGGGCAGAAGGATTATCGGTTAAAGGCCAGCCTAGACAACACCAAAACTAAAACAGAAACAGAAATAAACAAGTCAAAACTAAATGGAGGGGCTGGA
>NW_008413097.1:0-276 GCF_000622305.1 Nannospalax galili | reverse complement strand
AGAACTTGCCATCTCACAATGTAAACATTTGGTCAGATCTTGCACTACTTGTGTGCCCTTGGCACCACTAGGCCCACTTAACAGGGAAGGAGTCAATCCTAGAGGCCTCCTACCTAATGCTACATGGCAAATGGATGTCACACATCATCCACCTTTTGGAAACCTTAAATGTGTTCATGTGATCATGAACACTTGCTCCTCATTTGTACATGCTATGGCTCTAACAGGGGAGAAGGTCTCACATGCAATCAAGGCATTAAAATCAGCTATGTTAGT
>NW_008413096.1:0-276 GCF_000622305.1 Nannospalax galili | reverse complement strand
CTGCTTCTTACAGATCTAAGAGGAGCACACAGGGGCAGAAACAGCTAATGCAAAGCAGTGCTACAGAGGCACTCCCAAGGCTGCAAGACTGTCACAGGAATCCTCTGCAGTGTGAAGGGCTGACTGGGGCACTCAGGGGCTGAGAGGAGAATTGGCCTTTATAGTCAAAACGAGGACCAGCGTTCAGTTTAGAAGGCACAGCCAGTGCAGACTCCATCTGAGTCAGAGAGGAGAGGGGCAGAAACAGACCATGAAAGAAACCCCACTACTGAGGCT
>NW_008413095.1:0-276 GCF_000622305.1 Nannospalax galili | reverse complement strand
CTTAGTTGGTATGCTCTATGGTATCCACACAACAAGATCTCCTTATGATGCCTTTCTCAGAACATGCCCCCATGGTACTAGAGAGATGGCTCAGCAGTTAAGACCACTGGCTACTCTTGCAGAGGACCTAGGTCCAGTTCCCAGCACCCACAGCAGGCAGCTTACCATAGTCTATAACTCCAGCTCCAGGGGATCTGATGCCCTCTTCTGGCCTCCATAGGCACCTTCACTCATGTGCACATACCCACACAATAGATGCACACATGCACATAATTT
>NW_008413094.1:0-276 GCF_000622305.1 Nannospalax galili | reverse complement strand
AAGCTTCATTTTGAAGTAAATGTTATTAATTCAGAAATGCACAAGTGATCAGAGTACTAGGAATAAATGACTGTAAGTGCTCAGCCACAAACAGGACATCTATATCACACTCCTTCCTGCAAGGCTCAGGGGACATCATGGGAGGCAGGCAGAAAGATTGTAAGTCAGAGGTTTGGGTAGATGGATGGTCTGGGTGGATCTTCAGGGGCTGTCTCAGCCTTGTGCATATGAGCAGCACTAACTGAACTCAACCCATTGCAAGGGAAGAAGACACAA
>NW_008413093.1:0-276 GCF_000622305.1 Nannospalax galili | reverse complement strand
TGATAAGATATATTGATTTAACTATTCAAAATTATACAGAAAATAATTACTGGCTGCTTTTCAACATACTTAACATGGGTTTCATTTATAAATATAAAACGTATCTTGTCTTCAAACTGCTAACAGCATGAAAGGGAAATAAAAAGATCAGCAGAGTATTATGACACAAGTAATAGAAGAGATATGAGCAAATGGCAGTAGGATTTTGAGTTGGACCAGGAATTTAAGGCTTTGATAACTAAGAAAATGCCTTAAGAAAAACACATGAGCTATAAC
>NW_008413092.1:0-276 GCF_000622305.1 Nannospalax galili | reverse complement strand
CTTCTTTTGTTGAATTTAATTTTGGTTCTGTTAATATTGTTAATGTAGCTTAGTTACTACTTGTTTGGTATAGAAAATAAATTGGTGAGTATTTCAGGTTCTTTCGAGTAGGAGACTGATGCTGACTGAGCAGGCCTGTCTACCTGATCTGGAGGGTGGGATTTGGCTGTAAGTGGACCACCTAGATGAGGATTTAGGAATCTATGGTAGGGTTGTTAGTTAATATGGTTTGAAAAGCTAGTCTTGGGACTTGAGGTGACAGAAGTGGAGCCTGCC
>NW_008413091.1:0-276 GCF_000622305.1 Nannospalax galili | reverse complement strand
TGAGTAATATTAACATATTACATTATCTCATGTGTGTAATTTAGATTCTGTGTTGTTTTAATAAGATGATGCTGTACAGCAGTCTCATCTGAGTCAAATAACTGCCATCCTCACGACTTCGGCGGTGTCCGCTTGCTAAACATCCTCACAAATGGGCTTGTTGATGGTTGTGTTTCTTCATGAAAGGAGGGCCAAGCAGGGTCATTGGACCCTGACCAGAGTATCCAGCCACTCTTTCCAGCCAACTGTATGTAATTTGGCCTTAATCACACATGG
>NW_008413090.1:0-276 GCF_000622305.1 Nannospalax galili | reverse complement strand
TCATTTGGAACCAGCAGTGGGAATTACCCAGGTGGAGAACATGTGTTAGGAAAAGGGTAGAGAGTGGGAGTACAGAAGGCTTGTTTACAGATGGTGATGACCGCTAAGGGGCAGAGTGCAGCCAAACTAGCTGCGATGGATATTGATAAAGTCCTTGACTATGAGGCAGATTCTGTCCTTGCTCCATTCTGTAGATGACGGAGAAGGGGCTAAGAGTATCCCCATGATTGTACACACTTAGTCCAGGTTGCCTGGGTCTAGAGCCCAAACTGTTCC
>NW_008413089.1:0-276 GCF_000622305.1 Nannospalax galili | reverse complement strand
CATTGTTAGTGCTGGGCAAAAAAGCAGGCCAGTGAGCTTAAACACAAAAGGTCTCCAGCCATTCTCATTTAAATAGGGATCATCATTACCAAGTTTTTACAAATGGAAAAATAGGAAATCAAAAAGTGAATGATCTATCTACAATCTTGTAGCATTCTGAGAGTAGATTATATTAGGATTGGATGCTCCAATTTAGAGAAGAGTAAAATGTAGGGAAAAGAACTCCTACTTTGATGCTAATGATTCTTGACTAAAACTTGCAGGTCTCTCATTTTT
>NW_008413088.1:0-276 GCF_000622305.1 Nannospalax galili | reverse complement strand
TGTGAGGTGCTTTCCCTTGGTATAATCAGAAATTCTGTTGACCTGCATGAGGTGCTGTCCCTTTGTGTCACTCCTGTTGGTTGTTTGATCGCAGATTCAGGATCTCACTGGGTAGCTGTGGCTGATAAATCATAGCCAGGGCTGCAGAGATGGCTCAGCGATTAAGAACACTGGCTACTCTTGTAAGGACCTGGGTTCAGTTCTCAGCACCTACACAGGTGGTTAACAATTGCCCATAACTCCAGTTCCAGGGGATCTGATGCCCTCTTAAGACCT
>NW_008413087.1:0-276 GCF_000622305.1 Nannospalax galili | reverse complement strand
TATTTATTTGTCACTCATATGTATGTTGCTTTCAAGGCATAAATAATAGCTTGGTAGCTTCATAATATGTCAATATGTGTCTTAGGAGAGATAATTTTCAGAGCTCATACAGACCTCCCTGGTGTCTACAACCATTTGTTCCAGAACTCTGGTGGGCACCAAAATCAGCAGATACTCAATGACTGTTTCCCCTCTGTTATGATAAAACATTCTGGTCAACAAGAATTTAGAGGAGGAGAGTGTTTGTTTGATCTTACAGTATATCACTGAAGGGAA
>NW_008413086.1:0-276 GCF_000622305.1 Nannospalax galili | reverse complement strand
ATATGAGATCCTTAGGTGAAGGATCATTTCAGCTGTGTAAGAACACCTCATACCAAAAAGCAGTCATTTTCAAAATGAGATTTATAAATGATAAGTTACTTAGTGTTCCTGAATTGAAGCTTACTAATGCCTAAAGTAGTATTTTAAAATAAATAATCAAAATCATTTTGTTAACGTTATCTGCTTGGTAACAAAACAAAACAATTAGTTTTTGCCAATGATTCACAGAGTCATGCTTCAGTTAAGAATGCCAGAACTGAAGATCACCCCATACCT
>NW_008413085.1:0-276 GCF_000622305.1 Nannospalax galili | reverse complement strand
CTGCAAGAACAGTCAATGCTCTTAACCACTGAGCCATCTCTCTAGCCCCAGGTTAATTTCTGTAATTACATCCTACATAAACAGAAAACTCCCAGGGGTAGAAGAGCTCTCTACCCTTGAGGTAATCTCATTGACTGTGGTCAGCCCTCACCTTCCAAGATAGGCTCCTGACCTCTGCCCACCCCATGGCTCAAAGCAGTCCTACCTTGCGTTTGCCTCATCTGACATATCTTTGCTCCATAGGCTATGTGTCGAACTTGGCTCAGGGACTGCGGG
>NW_008413084.1:0-276 GCF_000622305.1 Nannospalax galili | reverse complement strand
CATCCTCAGAATAAGCAAGGTTAAGGACATAAGAACTGAGACATAGACTACTACTAGTTCATTTGCATTCCTAAATCAGGCTACCTGAAGTAATCTATCTTAAACCTCTCAGTTATAGCCATAAATGTATTTAGCATATATTTGGCATCTGCCAGTTTAGATCAGATTTCTGTCATCTAGTACAAAAAGGGAAGACTGAGGACAAAGGAGCACTTGGAGGTAAGGTTGGAGGACCTGGGATATCATGAGTGTCCTACACATAGAACAAGAGCATCT
>NW_008413083.1:0-276 GCF_000622305.1 Nannospalax galili | reverse complement strand
GGAGCTGGAGCACAGGCCATGAAGGAATGCTGCTTACTAGCTTGTTCCCCTAGTCTATGCTCAGCCTGCTTTGTTATACAATACAGAATGACCTGCCCAGGGGTGGCATCACCCAGAGTCAACTGGGCCTTCCCACATCACTCAACAATCAAGAAAATGTCCCACAGACATGACCACAGGTCAATCCAATGGAGGTAATTCCCCAATTGAGGCGTCCCCACCCACCCATCCAGGCATGTCAAGTTGACAACCAAAGCTATCTAGTACACTTATCCC
>NW_008413082.1:0-276 GCF_000622305.1 Nannospalax galili | reverse complement strand
ACAGGCCGTCCCCAGTGTCCTGTTGTTGTATTTGCTCATCTATCTCCTTTATTAGGAGATTTCCCTGTTCAGGGCCTTTGGGGGGAACTCCCTGAAGAGAGGCCAGAATGGCAGTCACAATGGGGTAGAACAGCCCAGACTGTTGGCATCCCTCCCTGACTTCTTTACGCAGGGCCAAGAAAAAAATGCAAGCCCATTGTTCAGGATACCAGCAACAAGAATATGTAAACCAGGGGGCAAGAGCTACTACTTCATCTAAAACCTTAGTTACATCCT